>NC_052359.1:78830015-78839426 GCF_009727055.1 Benincasa hispida
GAGGTTTCGATCGGATGAATGAATCAAAGCCTCGACTCAAGATGAAGTCGATGTATTTAAACTAAGTATGGGATTCTTGTAGATCAGCCTGATGGGGGTAAACTTTATAGGTGTTTAAGTGGATCTACAGAGGAGCGGGGGTTGCTGATTGGAAGGTGGCAAACCTTCAAGGCTCGACTTATGGCAAAGGGCTATACCAAGTGGAGGGGTTCGAACTATGAGAAAAGACTTTCTCAGTTTGTTTGCCGATGTTGAAGTCAAATCGTAATTCCTCCTGGTTGTATAGTTCATCTTATTGTTGCAATCATTATTGCTAGATATTGTGGATTAAGAAATGGACAACATGGACATACAAGACGATAATTCACTTATCTGAGATAAGAGGAAAGCGTGTGATTCGATAGACGATTTACATTGTGCTGTTAATCACCGATTAGGATTCATTATCCAAAAATCAACGAGCTAAAAGTTTACAAACTGATGATTCCTGACATCTCTAAACGTGTGTAATTTGATGGACTATCTACGCGTCTCGATTTTGAATATATGACTACAAGGTGATTTAGTTCAGGGATTTATACCTACGATTAAAATCGCTGTACCGTTGGAGACCGACTCTTAGACACCATATTAAATTGTCCAAAAGGATTCATTCTGGTGAAGTCATCTACAGAGAATAGTTCAATTCTGTATAATTAAACTGTATTGTTTTTCAATGAGTATTTATCTATATGTTAATATAGAGCATGATGTAGAGTTTATCTAATTTGTGGGAAATGTGTATAGTATGATATAGTATGGAACTTTCTCAGTCACGAGAACTTGTATGAATGTATGAGCTACCGATCCTACGATAAGTGTCCGAAATAGATATGTGGAAATGAAGTTGTCTCATATTCTAATTCTTAGGTATACAGATAATTACCTATCTAGAGATTGAAAAAAGAAAACACATAAAGTGGCTATATGTTTCAGACTACTATCATCAAAACATACCAATATAGCTATAAACTGACTAATAGATGTTTGCTTTCGTTAAGTAATCTTGCTCGATCCAATTATCGCATTAGGATCTTACTCATAATAAAATGAGTAATCTATGACTAGCTAATTTAAGAAGTCATTTGCGGAGTTTTATCCTATCATAAGAGACATGCGAGATTGTGATCTTAAGGACGCGAGGTTATTTTCGGATATGAATGAGTTTGAGGAAGATGAGACAGTTCCGCTAATCTATGTCATGACGTAACCATTAGTAAGTTAGACAGATATTTTTATGATTTTTAGTATAAGATTCTCCTCTCGCGAAAAAAAGAATCTGTTACGCAGTCATGTGCTCCAAAGTATTAGTAGTCTCAATGTTTGTTAGAGCATAATATATGGTACCACGTTATGATTCGATACAGTGCTAACACAGGCCACGATCGATGTGTCTACTTGTGTATAACGGTCTCAATAGAGACGGTTTACATATAACGGCTCATTGGCAAGTCACTTAAAAAGAGACGATATTCACTTACTTTTGTGCACTATATTGCTCCTGTATGGACTAGGATTTATCTTATGACGAATACACTCGCTTAGCTATTCGTGTGTTAGTCTCTTCAGGACATAGACTAAGGATTTTCTCGAAAAGCCAGAGCATTTCACACAAGTGATGATAGTTTTCCTCTAGTTTATTTTTCATCTCCCACTTGCCACCTAATAACGGATGTACATTGATGATCGTCTGATTCTAGTGTTGGCAACAGTCACCTTAATGTCAGCGTGGTGTTCGTGACTTCGTCCGGGACTCCTATCGATGGAGGTGGCTACTTAAGTAGATTCCCGAGTAACCACACAGAGTTGCGAAAAGCTGCTAAGGAGGCGTTTCCAGAGCCATCTAGACTCTCAGGACACATTTCTCCTAGAACTTACAGCGAATATTAGGTACAACCTTTTTTTTATTGACATGTTCGGTTATAGCCCCATAATCTTCCAAACGTCTGACTATCATTCATGCGAACAGGTAGTTGTGGTATGCTGGGTATCTAGATTACTCCGAAGAAGCTCACTCTGTGTCTAGACTCAAGGCGTGGCGAAGAACTACATTAAGGAGCGGAACTGCAGAGCGAATGTTCATCCAGAAGTAACATCTGATCCAACAAGTATAGTCTGCATCGAGGGACGTTGATAGTCAGAGGATTAACGTGTTGAAGCGTTCCAACGAGTGCCCTCGTTCCATAGAGCCTGTTTTGTGATAATAGCAAAAGGAGCGTAGCTATGGAGACGGATTCGACAAAACATCCGTAGCAAATTGACTTTTACCTCATTTGTATGTGCGGTCAACCTTCAGAGATGGTCTACCTTTGGTTTATCTGCCCACGATCATTGGTGATCATAGTGCAGTGCTAAGTGGAAAGAGTATTTTGTGTAATGTTGATTTAAAGTACTCATTAGTTATTATGTTTATTTTGTACACTGAATCGTTCATGTTACATCGCTACAACTATTCTACTGCCATTATTTGTTATAGTGTACATAGGTAGAGTAATCTATTTTTTGATCTGTCTGGGTGATCGAGAATCTCTCGCGTGAAACGTTCGTGTTCCCTGATGTTCGTAAACATCCAGTATTTGTTGGAATTATCACAAGAATCCGACTTCATTTTGTGAACGATTTTTATAATAATATTGATATTTATTTATATACTTGTTGAGATTAATCTTTGATAAGCTAGATTGATTTATTCATTTTATGTTTCATCTCTATTTATCTACATACATACAGAGTGAAACTTATAAATATCCCAAATGTTTGAAGTTTTTACAATTAATGTGAGACTATAATGAACATGTATTTTGCGCAGAGATTGCATCATTATGGTGGGATTCATGTCTTACCTTAAATGAAAACGACCTTATTCGAGCCAGAATCCATAGTCTCCTTGCTAAATGATACTAGATATAATGCGCATGGGAAATACCATTTCGATAGCCTCTATTAATGTTACACTTGAGTTACGATGACGAGGTAGCACACACCTAGACGTAATCAATTGTCCTAATGGCCGCTTTGCTAGAATACTCTCAATGATGTTTGGCGATGAGTCTCTACTACCATGTACTGATATATAATGTTTGATCCTGATTTCATTCAATGATCATCGGCTTAGGATAGCACTTACCGACGAGGGCATTCTATACAAAGAGTTTATATTAGAGCATTGACTTCTTTTAATTGTAGCAATCGACTGTATAGAGTCAGCCATTTGGTTAAAAACTCGCGTCATGCGTTATTTTCATTATCCATTTTTTAATGTTTGGTTAGCTTAGTTTTTCTAGATTATTAGATATATATAATGCAGTACCCTATAAATAGGAAGCTTAACTCACGAACATAAGGTATTGAATCAATTACAGCTAGTATTATGAACGTATTAGAATCTAAAGTTTAAGATAATGTGAAAATCACCCTTCCCTTTAGTGGAGCATGGTCCTTTGCTTTCATGCAAATATGAGTGTGCCATGTGTCAAATATGTGCCCATTCATGCATTAATAGCTCCTAGAACACGATATTAGAAAATGGTCGTTACATATTGCATATTATAACGTAATAAATTTAAAGAGTACAAGGGAAGTTGTTAAATGCACTAAGTAAAACAATTAAAGATACTTCGATCTGATTAGTGGAGGTGTATAGGATTAAAAATTCTAGGACTTATTTCATTAGAAAATGAAATCTATCTAACGCCGACACCTGGTACAGCTCAGCAGAACGTGTATTAAGAAAGAAGAAACAAAAACCTTGTTGACCATGGTTTTGATCTAAGGTATGAGTTACCCTCATTGCCTTTATTTGTTTCGAGTTATACAGTACAGACTGTAACATATTATTGAATTTGTTCCATTTTCAATAGTGTTTCTGAATACCTTTGGGTTTATGAATGTCTAAAGGCAATTTATGCTATTCAGGATTTGGGTTGCCTAGACACATGCTTAAGGCTAATCCTTAAGGAAATAGTCGTTGTTTCAAAAATTGTGCCTATTTGTAGGCTACCCCAAAGAAATTGGAGAGGTGGTTACATCTACAATCCTAAAGATAGTAAAGTTTTATGTTGGACAAATGCTGAATTTTAAGAAAGAGAACACATTATGAAGCACAAAAACTACATAGAAAGTAGTATTGAATGAAACTTGAGCAAACTCTAAATCTCAACAAAAGTTGTTTGAAGAACCTAGTACCTCAACATGATGTTTGATGGTCAGTCATGCTAGTAAATCCCATCTACCTCATTAACTGTTGAGGGAAAACTCTATGGGTTTAATACCCTAAAACTCGTAGATAAGTAAATGTAAATTTAATGACTGTAATCAACAAAGAGTATTGATGTTATTTTCAGCTAAGTGTATGATTTGTTTTATGCCATTCTTTAATTAACCCTAAATCCAATTAAACTAACATCCTATCTTGTCTTATGAGTCTTGAAATGCCATGGGAGACATATAGGGATCAATTTCAAGATACAGCCTGATATAGGATAAGGTTAGTACCTTATCTTAGTGACACTATGGATATGACCCACTTTGTCATTTTGATACAAACGCAATATTACAACTGCGTTCATATAGACTGAAGAACTCATATGAAAGAGATCATTGAGCAAAAAGCGGATCGTTGCAAATTCCAATTAATTATGAAAAACATAATTTACAATAAACATACAAGATATATTCATTCAAAAAGAGAATACTCATATTTTTTAGCAAAAAAAGGATTCAAGATAACATTACCTTGTGAAAATCTTTTCTATTCCCTCAAGTAATCATGAACTCAGTAATTCTTGAACCCACCTTCTTCAAGAATCCGCGAACAGAACCAGACACTACACAAAAGTCCTTAGTTATTCTTGGGTTGAAACCTAGAGTTTATGCTCTGACTATTTTTTTGAGGATAGTTTGGGTGGAGAAAGGAGGGGACTGGACCGCAGTTAAGAACATCCTCAAGTATCTTAAAAGAACGAAGGACTATATGCTCCTGTATGGAACTAGGGATTTGATCTTTACTGGATACACGGATTCTGACTTTCAGACTGATAAGGACTCTCGAAAGCCAACTTCAGGGTCTGTTTTTACTCTTAACGAATGAGCATTAGTGTGGCAAAGCACTAAGCAGGGGTGCATCGCCGACTCCACGATGGAGGCCTAATACGTAACGACTTGCGAAGCTGCTAAGGAGGCCGTTTGGCTCAGGAATTTCCTGACAGAGTTAGAACTTGTTCCAGACATGTCTAAGCCCATCACTCTTTATTATGACAAGTGGTGCTGTAGCAAACTCCAAGGAGCTCACGTGTCATAGGCGTGAAGAACACATAGAGCGGAAGTAACATCTGATCCACAAGATAGTGCATCGAGGGGACGTGATAGTCACGAGGATAACTTTGAAGCACAACGTTACTGACTCGTTTATAAAGACTCTCATGACTACCGTATTTGAGGGTCACCTTCAGAGATGGGTCTATTGGACTGCCCACGACTGGACTAGGGCAAGTGGAAGATATTTATTGTATTGGGCCTTAGTGCTTAGTTTATTATTTTGTACTAGTTGTATGTACACCCCACTCGCTTTAGGACAAGTGGGTGATTGTTGGGGATGATGCCCTAAACTCTCGTGTCCTGTAGTTTGTAAACACAGTTTTGAATAAATGCTTGTGATGTATAATATATAATATTTTCTTCACTTATTGTCTATGAACATTGGATGTCTTATTTGCTTTACCACAAACCAATAAACTAAAATCCCTGGTTGTCATTTGTAACTTAAACATGTATGTGGAGACATACAAGTGGATCATGTCTTAAGTGATGACCAAAATAGTCTGTAATATATAGATATAGGAGGGAAACCTTATCCTGGTAACGCTACGAATATTGCCCGCTTTGTAGAATAGTTACAAGTGTTATGACTTGCTACAGATGGTCTGATCCTGATCATTCATGTAGGGACATACGAGCGAGGGCATTCTATACAAAGAGTTTATATAAGACCTGACCACGAAGTGTTAACGTCTCGTTATATAATATCATTTATGACAGAGACTTAACTTCACTAGGATGATCATAGGTAACATGACCTTAATCCTAAGTGAGTTGGGAACACCTGCCTTTAAGGGCAGTCCTTTGTTCTGCATGGGTGCGACTGGCCAGATTGTCGACTCAAACCTACCACTTTGGGGATTCGTCTAATTTGAGAGCTGGAAACTTAGCTACATAAGATGAAATTCACTCCTTCCCAAAGCAGGGTGATGCGTTATTTTATGAGGTAAAAATATTGAATGAAATACGATGATGGAATTGCGTTGAGAAACAAGTTTTCTCAGTAGAACCCAAGTATAAACCCCACTGAGTTTCTTGGTAAGTCTAGGGTCGAACTCAGGGACTTAGGAAAACAATATGTGGTGATAATTTTCATGAAGACTTTGCAGTAACCGGTAACTCAAATAGTTGTTTGATGTTGTTGGTTGCGGTAATGAAATAAATAAATGTTGCGGATTTGAGAAAAGTTTGATAATGCGATAGATGCACTTAGTATGCGGATGAACGGGTTAAGAAGGTCTTTAACTAGCATTACCTGGGAATGTGTCAGACTATGCGATCATGCTACACTCATACAACAACAAATCATTTTCCAATGCAAATGCGGTGCTCCTAAGTCTAGGACGCATGTGTTGAATGCAAAAGTGTCCATAGAGCTTATTCCTAAGTCTCTACTCTTTTCCTATGCGATGATGTAAGATGCACATAAAGACAAGGTGACAGCACACAATCATATCCTATCTCTAGGATGCATGTGATGTGTTAATAGCAAACAATGCTTATTCCTAAGCTCCTATCTCTTGATTATGCATTCTAATCTGACTCTCCCGAGCCTAGATTCTAACCTGACTTTTCCAAGCCTAGATCTTGTCCTTAGACTACCATCCCAAGTATCTCTAATGGACGAATGAAGCATACATAATACAAGATAATCGCATAGAATGAAGATCCCTAATTATTCTAGCTAAGTGCTTCTCAACCCATTCAACAGATTTAACTACTCAGGCGTAATAAAAAGAGAGTGAACAGATATAGAGAAGTAAATTCCATTTCTATAAATGAGTTTGAGTACAAAATAACAATGGAAGATAAGGATAGAAAGCCTGGTAGCAATCCCTTGCTTCCAAGGCTTTTACACAGTCAACTCTATTCGGTTCAAAAGATATTTCTGTTTCCATAGAAGCTGGCCCTCTCTCTAATCTTGAAGCTTCTGGCACTCTCCCAAGTTCACTGGAACGATCTATCAGCACAATCTTCTTCTCTCGCTTCTGCCTTTAAATACAAAGAAAAACTATGGACAAGGCTAAACTATGAACAAAAAGAACCAAATCCCTTTTCTGAAGGTTGCCTTCGGTATTTATAGAGCCTTCGGGGAGAAAGACGACTTCTCTTTTATGATTACACAGATAAAATGGCTTTAATTCTTTGGCTGATACGCCGTATATTTGTCACCAAAAAGCTGAGTGTACTTGTTATCTTTAGCGGCTTGTCAACTTAATTTGGATTCGACCATCATCAGCTTTCTGTCCCATCGTGATTAATTATGCCTTTCATTAGATGCGCCCATCAAGTTGCGCTAGCTCTATGCGGAAATCCTTCTTGAGCAAATATTTGTGAGCACAAATCACCGCAAAGCCTTGCGGTAATGTTGCGCTCGACCGTTGATTTCCTGTGATCGTGCTTTTCGCCTTGTGTTAACACATATTCTGCAGAAGAATACAAAAATTAACTGTTTCTATGCGATGAACGCATGTGACCGCAATGTTATGAACTTAATGCTTTTTGGACGTAATCTAACATATTTTATCAACGTAAGCCAGTATTGTTTAAGAACTTAGCACTGTAATAACGTGTATTTCTATCCGTTATCATACTCCAAAATTTAAACAATGCTTGTCTTCAAGCATAAGCTAAAAATTTCCTTTAGAAAGTCGACTGCAAATCTCTTTTCCTAGATTTCTCAAGGATACTTCATTCAAATTCTATACACCAAAATTTCCTTAATTCTTACTCAAGTATCTTTTTAAAATATTTCTAAGACCTAGGGACTGCAATTTTAACCTTCAAAGGACTTTACTAAATTCCAGGACATCGCATGATTTATTTCAAAAAATCTTTTCACTGGGATGTTAAATGATTTTTTTTATCATTGCATATTTTTGACATTATTTTTTTTCTCACCTTGCGCTGATCCAAGTGCCTTGCCTTCGTTTTAGCTTTTCCCCACGCATGTCATGCGGACATCCAACTACGAGCAAGACGCTCTTCCTCAGACTAAGCTCATACCTACTTGGCAACAGAGTTGCGGTCATTTATTTATGCGTTGATCCTGGCGACTTACTTTCGTTTTGGCTTGCCCCTACGTGTGTCATGCAGACATCTAACTGCGGGTAAGTGCCCTTCACAACTTAACTCTTATCAACATGAGTTTCCCCATTGCGTTGACAGTGGAGTTGTTATTCTCAGTTTTTTTCCTTTTTTTTTTTTGGTTTTTTTTATAAAGCTAAAAATAACAAGGTCGAAAAATAATATCTCACCCCCAAATTTAAAATGAGGCAATGTCCTCATTGCCAAAAGATTGAAAGAAGTCATGCGATGTTCTTAGGAAGTTATGTAAAGAGAGTTTGAAAGAAAGCTAGCAGACCTCTAACTTCTAGAAATATTTCATGAGGTGACTTTTCTAAGATTAAGTTGACTCTAGTATATATGAAAAAAATAAAAGCATGTGTTTCGTCATTGAAATCATAATTGGCAAAGAGAAAGCATGCGGTGACTTACTAAATTCATCAATGTCAAATGATTGCGGTAATCAAAGAGGATGCAGTGATAAAACTTTTAAAATTAAAATGCGATGCGATAGTGCAAAATTTGGAATAAAGTCAAGGAAGAATATAACCCCCAAATTTGCATTGTCGCCCACATTGTTTGTTGTTGCATCTTGCTTTGCGGTGATCTTCTTCTTTGTATTGCGGTGATGGAGTAAGGTAAGTTGCTTCGTCGTGTGGCGCCTCCGCAATTGTTTGCCTTGATCGTTTGCAAGAAAAACATTGAGAGGGTCAAATGAATTTAAACAAAACAAAATCTTTTACCCCAATCGTTCAGCACGATCGCATTTTTTTTAGAAGTAAAAAAATAGATATGTGATAATAGATAACAATAATATGATAAAAGTTCATGAAGTATTGATGTAGAAAAAATATATTCAAAAGAGTTGCGTCCCTGATGAGGATGTGTCATATAGTAGCTCAGGAACTACTTATTCCAAGCTGGGCTTTTCACGTCCACGACGGCTTTTTCTTCTTTTCTTTGTCCTCTGGAATCTTGACTGCCTTAATT
>NC_052359.1:78840571-78867353 GCF_009727055.1 Benincasa hispida
CGCAAATGACACAACTTGCGGTCGTTTGAGCAATTGCATTGACCTGCCCTTTCTTTGCTCCCGTGTTATTAATTGCGATGCCTTGAATCAAACTCATCATCGCAGTCATCTAGTTTTGCAGGGATGTGATGGCCCCGTTGTTTACATCATTATCTTTTATTCTTAATCTCTGATCGTTTTCCTGCCAATCCTCATGATTATTGGAAATGAAATCAAGTATACTCTTTGCCTTCTCATGTTTTTTATCAAGCAGACCACCAACTACTGTCGCCTTGGCAGCGGTCTGCGAAGCAGGGTTCAGTCTTTGGTAAAAAATCTCCATATGCAGGCAGTCTAGTTAGCCATTATGTGGATAGTCTCTTACCAACCGCTTAAACCTCGCTGAGCGATTCGTCATCTTCTTGTTCAAAATTTGTTATTAATTTCCTTCTCCTAGTATTCTTAGTTAGTAGGAAATACTTCTTCATAAACTTTTCCACCACTTGTTCCCACAAAGTGATCTCTCCCAGCTCGAGGGAATGCGCCCATTTTCTTGCTTGATAACACAGAGAAAATGGAAACAAAGTTAATCGAACTTCTTTGGTAGAGATGTTTGGGAACACAAAAGTGTTGCAAATTCCTCGCCATGCCTTCCTCCAAACTGCCCAGCAGCCTGGATCATCTGCAACATTACTGGCTTTATTTCAAACCTCGATCTGTCTAACGCTGGCCTCATGATTCCTGGAGAGAAATCGTAGAGGTTGGGCGACGCATAGTCCTGAATGGGTCTATTGTGGTCATTCACCAGAAGGATGGTGTTGGCCATAATATTGTTCGCATTTGCGGCCCTTTCTTCCGGTTGTTCCGCCATTCTTGGTGTTCTTTCTTATTATTGGCGGTTGTCTCTTAGTCTGCATTGAAGTGTTCTCTCAATCTTCGGGTCGTAATTCGCCAGAGATTGAGAGCTGCAAAGAAATCAGAAAAATCACCGTTAGCACAATGATTTGCTGAAGTCCCCGTCAACGACGCCAAAAACGTGATGCATTGTTTTATGAGGTGAAAATATGGAATGAAATGCGGTGATGGAATTGCGTTGAGCAACAAGTTTTCTGAGTGGAATCAAAATATAAACCCCACTGAGTTTCCTGGTAAGTCCAGGATCGAACTCAGGGACTTGGGAAAACAATATGCGATGATAATTTTTCACGAAGACTTTGTGGTAATCGATAACTCAAATAGTTGTTTGGTGTTGTTGGTTACGGTAATGAAATAAATAAATGCGACTGATTTGAGAAAAGTTTGATAATACGATAGATTCACTGAGTATGCGGATGAACGAGTTGAGAAGGTCTTTAACTAGCATTACCTGGGAATGTGTCAGACTATGCGATGATGCTACACTCATGCAACAATAAATCATTTTTCAATGCAAATGCGGTGCTCCTAAGTCTAGGATGCATGTGTTGAATGCAAAAGTGTCCCTAGAGCTTATTCCTAAGTCTCTACTCTTTTCCTATGCGATGATGTAAGATGCACATAAAGATAAGGTGATAGCACACAATCATATCCTATCTCTAGGATGCATGCGATGTGTTAATAGCAAACAATGCTTATCCATAAGCTCTTATCTCTTGATTATGCTTTCTAATCTGACTCTCCCGAGCTTAGATTCTAACTTGACTTTTCCAAGCCTAGATCTTGTCCTTAAATTACCCTCCCGAGTATCTCTAATGGACAAATGAAGCATACATAATACAAGATAATCGCATAGAATGAAGATCCCCAATTATGCTAGCTAAGTGCTTCTCAACCCATTCAACAGATTTAGCTACTCATGCGTAATAAACAGAGAGTGAACAAATATAGAAAAGTAAATTTATTTCTATAAATGAGTTTGAGTACAAAATAACAATGGAAGAGAAGGATAGAGAGCCTAGTAGCAATCCCTTGCTTCCCAAGGATTTTACACTGTCAACTCTATTCGGTTCAAAAGATATTCCTGCTTCAGGAGCTGGCCCCCTCTCTGATCTTGAAGCTTCTGGCACTCTCCCAAGTTCACCAGAATGATCTATCGGCACAATCTCCTTCTCTCGCTTCTGCCTTAAAATGAAAAGGAAAACTATGGACAAGGCTAAACTATGAACAAAAAGAACTCTGAAGGTTGCCTTCGATATTTATAGAGCCTTTGGGGTGAAAGGTAGCTTCTCTCTTATGATTGCACAGATGGGATGGCTTTAATTCTGTGACTGATGCACCGAATATTTGTCACCGAAAAGCCGAGTATACTTGTTATCGTTAGCGGCTTGTTAACTTAATTCGGATTCAACCATCATTAGCTTTCTGTCCCATCGTGATTAATTATGCCTTTCACCCAGATGCGCCCACCAAGTTGCGCCGGCTCTATGCGACAATCCTTCTTGAGCAGATGTTTGTGAGCATAAATCACCGTAAAGCCTTGCAGTAATGCTGCACTCGACTATTGATTTCTTGTGATCGCGCTTTTTGCCTTGCGTCAACGCATATTCTGCATAAAAATACAAAAATTAACTGTTTCTATGCGATGAACGCATGCGACCGCAATGTTATGAACTTAATACTTTTTGGATGCAATCTAACATATTTTATCAATGCAAGCCAACATTGTTTAAGAACTTAGCACTATAATAACGTGCATTTCTGCCTGTTATCACAGGGGTAAGTAGATAGATTGCTCCCTTAAGGGTTGATTCTGAAGCTTGAACGATGTGGTGCCACACACCTTCTCATGGCTCGAGAGGTATCCACACATAGTAGGACTATGTTGTATTGTTCATTAGAGGGATCAGTGATACTTAAGGAGTTAGATGTAACTACAGAGGCAAAACGATAAATTGGCCCAGCTGTACTTACGAGCATCTGTGAAGGGTTATCATACTGTTGATTGGTTATATCCGATGGACACAAAAATTTATTTATGGTAATAAGAGTTCAGCTGTCGATCTTTAGTGGAATGCCTGGCAGTTAACGGATGGTGGATCTCATGGTTAAAGAGTTTAGTCAGCTATTTACGTACCGTTGGAGCTTCGAGCCATATGATCATAAGGTTCCTTGGTAGCTCAATGGATTCAAGTTGAGAATCAGTTTTTGGGTCAGTTTGAAGTGTTCAAATTGACAAGAGAGAGTTCGATTATATATGATATGATTGAATTGGTTAATTATATATGATATGATTGACTTTATGTATGAAGTACATTAATTGGAGGAAAATGGATATAAATATGATTTATATCTAGTAGAGGAGAAAACACTATGGTTTATATGTGATGTTAAACTATAGGTTAATAAATATAATATGATTATATTTATTATTTTTAATTGGACAATTATGGGATAATTGTGCCAGTGTTTTCTCTGTAACAGTGTGATGGTGGGAGGTTAGATTCAGTTTTCATAACTGAAGAATAAAATGAAAATCGTTTTCATTTTGCAAGAGATCAGAGAATTCGCTCACGTTGTGTATACAACCTATCGCATAGGAAACCCAGAGACTATATGATAGCTCAAAGTTTGTACACGATCATATACATGTGCGCTTCTTTCTAAACGATCGCGTAGAAATAGCTAAACAATCGCGCGCTTGAGCGATTACTAAAAAATCGTCTATACGATCACAACCTATTTGTTAAACAATTGTGTACCTTCTTTTAAACAATCAAGCATGATCTATATGATAGACCTGATATTCTCCCACTTGCTTGGTCGTTGTATACGATCTTCCTTTCCTCTTTCCCTCTATCAAATTCCAATAGAGCCCACACCTCTGGGATTCTCACATCAAGAATACTGAGGGGTTCTAAGTGGTAGTGTCATCTCCATTTCTTGCATTCGTGTGGAGGCCGTTCGTGGGTAGACGATTGGTGATTTGGTGAACGATTGATTGGACGTTCCAGTGGGAGCCAGAGAAGTAATCCATGTTCGAGAGCGAGATTTTGGTGAAGAAAAGTTCTTCGACCGGTACGTTTTCTTGTTCTCTTGTTATTTAGTTCACAAAGCATGTCGGTAATTTGTAGTATATTGCATATCTATTATATTAGAATGTAAATGTGGTAATTCTGTCACAATGAATTTGGAACGATCCGCTTCCGCAGAGGTACTATTGTATAAGAGTTCCTTCAATTACATCACAAGAATTTGTTCATACAGGTGTTTACAAACTATAAGACCCTACGAGAGTTTAGGGCATCAACCCCAACAATCACCGTTTTGCCCCTATATTTACATCTACCTTCTTAAGTACCACTAATTTCTCTAATGAACAATAAATAAATCATAGTCCAACTATGACCAAGTCCTTCTCGGGCCAGGAGAGGGTGTTGCCACTATGTTCAAAATCTGGAATCAGCCCTTAAGGGTGCAATTTATCTATTTGCTCCTACATCGGGGAAGAAGTGAATTTCGTCTTGTGTAATTACGTTCCCAACTCTACAGTCAGACGAATCCTTAAAATGGTAGGCTTGTTGAGTTGGCAATCTGGCCACTCTTAACCATACAAATCAAAGGATCTCCTTCATGACTAGGAGTTCACAAATCAAATGACCGCCTTATCTATCTATTAAAGACCATTTAGGTTATTATTTAAACAAGATCCACTTGTATGTCTCTACATTCTTGTTTAAATTACATGCAATAACCTCGGATCTTAGTTTATTGGATTGAGTATATGCTTATAAAATAACTATTTTATTAACAACAATATGTTTATACAAAGTTTACAAACTACAATATTACAAGGAAATTTAGGACACCAATCCCAATAGTATCTAACTCTCTTTTTATTAAATGAGATAGCAATAATAAGAATAAAAATTTGGACATGTGGGGCCTCATAAAAAATTTCCAACAATCTCCCACTGGACCACATATGTCATTTAATAATCTATTTGTTGGGAATGTTCTGAAACTTACAGTTCGTAAATATTGTTAACATTTTCTATTTATCAATAAAAGTTTTATTGAGTATTTTATTCAATAAATTGTTATTGATATTGCATTATGTTATAAAAATCCAATAAATGAATCCATGACTATATTATGAATACTTGAAACTTTATGTGGCGACATAAAAGAGGGTCAAGTTTTAGTATATAGCCAAAATAGTCTATAAGTATATGGATGAGATTGGGTATCTCATCCTGGTGACACTATTGGGTGCGGCCCATTTTGCATATTGATACAAATGATGTGATCCCAAAATCATTTATGTGGAGAGAGATGAGAGGTGGAACATCCTATGCAATGAGTTTTGCATAAGACTGGACCTCGAAACAGTCATTTTTCTTTATAACGATTGTTTACTATTAAAACTGGCTATTTTAAATTCAATGACCTAAAGTAACTCGATCTTAATCCTGAGCTAACTATGAACTCTTGTTTATTCGGGAATATTCTTTGATGTTTATAGGTGAGAGTAGTCTAACAATATTGCTTAATAAGCCTCCCATTTTGGGGATAAGACTAGATAGATAGATGGGGACATAATTTTGCAAGATGGAATTCACTTCTACCCGACTTAGGGTTAGCAGATAGGTTATTCTCTTAAGCATTGATTCCTAGTTTTGAACAATGGAGCCCCACCCTCTCATGATCGCGAGGGACATGGTTTATAAATTAGACGATAAACCAATTATTCAATGGAGGATTAGTGGGAGTTTAAGGAGCAAGATGTATTTACAGAGGTAAAACAGTTTTTTTGACCTAGCTGTGAATACGAACAATCTGTGAAGGGTCAACTTACTAATCATAGTTAAAGTGGACAAAAATATATCTACATTGAGGAGAGTGCAATCATTGAGCTATAGTGGTGTATCTTGATAGTTAATGAATATTGATTATTTCGGCCTAAAGAGTTTTTTAGCTAATTAATCTCAAATCGATGGAGCTCATGATCTGTAGTCCATAAGATCCCTCTACTAGCTCGTAAATTATATCTTGGATTAGTGATTAAGCCGATTTGAAATGTTCAAATTCGAAATTAGGGTTTTGAATTGAAGTGTGCAAACTCAATTAGGGTTTTAATGAATTGTATTTGATACAATTAAAATGTTTAATTTTGTAGAAATTAAAAAAAAAATTTGGAGAGATTAAAATATTTAAATATTGAATTGCATGAATAGGATTTATGTATAAATTAGGTGTTTGATTAATTGAATATTTGATATTAAATTATTATTTAATTAATTATTTAAATATATTGTTTTTTTTTTCAATTTAAAAATCAAATTCAGATTTGATTCTATATTTAATTTTAATCTTAATGAAAATTAGATTAAAATTGAAGAAATTGAAAAGCAAAATTTGGAAAATTCTACTATTGAGTGGAGTTTTCCAATTTTACATCTTCAAATGGAGTGGATTCCTCCAAGTCAAACACCTAACCCACTAATGATCAGCTCCTTGAGGTGTCAATGAGTTGAAGCTCAAGGATTTGCATGTTTTTCATGGTTAAATTATTGTGAATTTCATGGCCGTGAATATGAGTTTTTGTTTTTTTTTCCTGAAATTCTACTCTTCTCTCTGATAACCCTCCTCATCCCTTACCAAATTGACCTCAATTTGAGATCCCACCTCTTAATCCAAGTTAGAGGATAGTAGAGAAGTTTTTCTTGGCGGTTTACTAAACATTTAAAGATTAATTTCGTGCTGAGGAGCAAGAATTTGAAGAATTACATCAAAGGTAATATTCTTATGAAACCATATTTTAATGACAGTTTCAATACATTCTTTAGAACTCAAATTAAGTGTAATTAGTGCTTATTGATTCTAATTTCTTTCGCTGCATGTTAGTTTACTCTATCGGTGTTTGACATAATAAGCGAAAAAATTGCTATCTCAGAAGGAGTTAACTTAAGCAATTTTGTCCATTAACTATATTAGTAAGGATTAAAGAGGCTTCCGTTATAATTAAAAGTAACTAAACCCATCAATAGTCACAATACCAATATAACTAAATGGCATGGATTGAATAATGGATATATAGCATGGAAACTACATGTAATGTGATACATACATGCCTATTTTCAATTTGTCTTTCCTTACTTGAGTGAAATCAAAATTTCAACAAAATAAGACATATTAAAGGGACTTAATTTATGATCATAATAATTATCCAAAATTCCATAATAAATATGTCCAAATCAAAATGAAAGATATAAACTCCCACTAAAACATGATATCCTAATGTAAAACACCCCCATACGAGCAATATACTCATGAAGGATCTTAAGTTGTAATCCCTTTGTTAGTGGATCTGCTAGTATTGAATTTGTACTAATGTGCTCTATGGATATGTGTCTACTTTGGACCCTTTCCTTCACAACTAGAAATTTGATGTCTATATGTTTAGCCATAGTCGAGCTTCTATTACTATTAGAATAAAGCACCATCGATTTATTGTCACAATAAATTTTCAGTGGATTTTCAACATCCTTTAAATACACAGTCCTATAATAAAATTCTATAGCCATATTCCATGAGATGCCTCATAACACGCCACAAATTTTGTTGCCATTGTGGAAGAAATTATGAGTATTTGGTTAACACTTCTCTAAGATATAGCTCCACTAGCCAACATATAAATATAGCCTGAAGTGGATCTTCGTTTGTCTTAGCCTCTAACATAATCAAAGTTGGAGTACCTGAAATACACCTCAAAAGTGTGTTCTTAGGCTTAGATCTTTGTCGGTTTTATCGCATAAAAGGGCTCTTTATTGCTTTATTTATCTATTTTATAGGAAATGAGCACTTGGAGTAGAACGAGCCAAATTTGGAGTAAAAAAGATAAAAATATCTCTTAGAACAGTCAAACTTCGACCCAGGCCAAAGAAAAAGTCAAAAGAGGGCTAAAAAGTGTAGAGCAAGGGCAGCACGAGCACGTTCCCAAGAGATTTTTTGTGCAGATTTTATATTGTCCGCTATCTTTAGCCCACCATTAGAAGCCTCTTACTATCTTCCATCATTATTTACGCGTCATGGAAAGGCAACCTTAGAAAGTCCAAAACACGATTTTTAAAGAGTGTTACAACACTGTGACAAACTACTTATTTTAAGTTCATTTGCTGTATTTTAGAGGAGGTTCTTTTTAGATTTTTTTTTTTTTTTATTAAACTTCGTCAAGGCCTTCACCGGGGAATGAGATCTGGATAGAGACAACATTGTGGAGCTTCATAGGAACGAAGATTTGAAGAGATAGTTGGGTTGTGATTCTGAATTTAAGGATGACAGTCAAGAATCTGGCTTTCATCTTCTTCCCTTTTTATTTTTTTTGTTTTTGAGTTTGGATACATTACGAATATTCTATATTTATGTTGTACCAATGAGTGACTGATTTGTAGCTATAGGGTTTATGATTTTTGTTGTTGGATTGTTTTAGACTATATTGGTTGTTTCTTGGAATTGATTTATTGCATAGATTATTTTGGCATGTTTATGTTTATTGCTTCAAACAATTGACCATTGTTTGGATGATAATTACTTAGTGTTTAGCTTGAGAGAGAGGGCATTGGGTTATATCTAGCATGTTAGATTGTTAATCGAATATGCACGAAAGTGATAGAAGATTAATAAAGATAAAAAATAGAGAATCTTAATGCTGCACTTAATTAATCAATTACATGAAAGTGAGTTGATAATTAGGTGTTAGATAGGGTAAAACTCAAAAAAGGAAACCTGAACTAAAAACTCTTAGATCTATAATTTGCATAAAATCAATCTAAGGCATAAACAATTGATCTGATTAATCCATCAATGAGACCATGACCCTAGGACGTGTCTTTGTTTGTTCTCACCTCGATATTATCTTTTATTCGCTTTTTAGGATTAGATTAATTAAATTCTCATCACAGTTCGATCTCCTAAATAAAATTAAGTACTTTTATAGTTTCTTTTACGTATTCTATGATGGAAAAATAAAACAGTCGATCATTACATGTGACAACCTCCTGAAATAATTTCTTATTTTGTAGAGGATTTAAGAAAATTGAGCAAAGTATTAGGGGTTGGATTTTAATTTTTGGCGTAATTGGAGTTTAATTTTTGGCATAATTGAGGTCTTGGCTCAAACAAAGACACTATCATGACCTAAAACAATGGCGGCTCTTTTCCTCGTAGGGCCTAGCAAAGTTGAAGTTGACTTAAGTCAACCAATAATTAAATAGAAAATATGTACGAGAGTCCAAGCTAACAATAATTCTATCAAAGACATTCGTGTGAAGACAACTATCTTTATTGATATGAAGTTTTTTTTTACTAGTAAAGTAGAAAATAAAGCCACGAGAGTTAATGTTTAATTTTAAACAATATTATAGTATTATAGAGTTATGTAGACTGTAGATCCTTATTGTCTTCTTTGTCAATTTCAATATCCCAAAATTGAAAGCATGAATAAATGGCCTACCAAAAAAGGTTCATTTTATAAAGCCAAAAGGTTTTAAGGACATAAGTGATTAAAGTGACACAAGAATAGTGACAAATGAGGATTATAAGCAATGTTTAAAATGTTGATATCTCAATTTAAAAATGTTGACGTGATGAAAATTTCTGAAAATATTATTAAAAAAAGCATATTTAAATTGATAAATAAACATTTTAGGTCTTTTAAACAAGGTTTTTTTAGTACAATTGGTGATGATGAGATTTGAACTACAAATTCCATGATTATCATCACATTCATATGTCAATCGAGTCCTGCTTGATTTTATACATTTTTTAAATGAATTAACATATTTATTGTTTATGTTGTATTCACATTATCGACATTTTTTCTCCTTATCTTTTATATTTTGTAAACTTCTTATGATATAATAGAAATGTTAACTTACTCAACATTCAACAATGAATATATAAAACATATATTGATAGAAGTAGTTCATGGAGCTGCCAACTGTTTGAATAGGACTTTATATGCATTATTATTCTTAAGCTTTTTTTTTCTCCACAAAAACACATTTATATGTAAGAGTGAGAAGTGATTTGAGCTTATATGATTCACTTCTGAGCCTCAGCTCTAAGCATTAGAAAGCATGTGCTGGGGATAATGTCAGTAGTTTGGTGTCGGTTTAATAATTATTCAGACCTGATTTAGTAATTATTTTATTATTTTATTTTATATTTTTAAAATTTAAATTTATCTCTCTTAATTTCTTTTTTTTTTTTAAATAAAACAATTGAGTTTTTAACTAAATTTCAAAAACAAAAACAAGTTTACAAAAATTATTTTTTTAGCTTTAAAAATTTATCTTGATTTTTGAAAATAATGATTAAAAAAAAATAGATGGAGAAACAAGAAATTTAAAGATGGAATAAATGTTTATAGATTTAATTAGAAAAAATGAAAAACAAAAAATTATCAATGAGATCGCAATTTTTAGAGTATTTTCAAAATTCAAGCATCGAAAAACTTTTAAAAAAAACAAAAAAAAATATTTTTTTTGAAAAAGATTGACTAAGAATTAAAGATTAGAGAAGACAAAAACATGATTAGAAAAAGGGTAGAGCTAAGAAGCACAAACACATATACGGATACATGATACAAATACGATACGATACGACGATACATTGTGTATATATACATAATGTTTAATGAATTGCTATAATACATATTTTAAGTTAGATTAGAATAGATTCAAGAAGAGAATGAAAACTTGAAAAAAAATCTAGTAACGTCGAGTGATTATTGAGTGACTAGAGTAGATGGTAGAAAAGAAGTAGAAGATAAAGATTGAATAATGAAGTTGAAGATGAAGGAGATGTGAATCATGATTTAAATAGTGAAAGAGAAAGGAAGAATGAAGATTTAATTACGTTTCGGTTTTTTTTTTTAATTTTTTTATGTTTTATCATTTTTAATTTATTTTATTTTAGATTGCTCAATTTAAGTGGACTTTTATGTTTTAAAGTAATTTTAAAATGGTTGAAATCACTTTTGTCATTTTCATGAAATAGTTTAATTCTTTAAAAACTAATTTTGATGATATGAAAATTGCATTTAAAAGTGTAAAATTAAAAATTAAATTAATTTTGAGTAATTAACATTGTATTTTCGAGTGATTTTAAAAATAAAAAAAGTGATTTTTGATGATTTTAAAATCACTCCTAAACATGCATTAAAATAAAATGAATTGTAGGTTGAGTTTTTTAAATGGTTGGACTTAAATTTGTAACAGAAAATTGACCCACGTATCCTCTGGAAGCAGATACACGAATCTGGAAATTAAAAATAAAAATAAAAAAAATCAGATACTTCAAATCACGTATTAAATATGTGGACGTATCTCTACACAATTAGGAGTATCTGTACTTTCCAGGGGTAAAGAAACATGTCTAATTCTTAAAAATAAAAAATAAAAGAAAAATTATCAAACCGGTCTAAAAAATTAGACCGGATCGAACTGAAATGCTATCGGTTCGAACCGACTGCTGAAGTGCTGATTGCTTTGGGGTTCCGCTCTCCCTCTCTCTCTCTCTGCAATTCTCAGCGCCGATTGTCACCACCGCAATCCTCAGCCCCCTGACTCCACCGTCGCGTCTCTCTCCCTGCGCCGCCGTCTATCTCTTTCATATTGGTCTCTCTCACAAGTCACACCACCGTTGATTCTCTCTCCCACTGTCGCCATCAGTTTCTTTCACACGCCCCTGGTCTCTCTCTCGCGCCCCATTTTTTGGATTCCTGTTTCTTTGAGGGACAGCACCGATATCTTCATGTACAAGTTTTTCTGGGTTTTCAATTTTGTTTTTTAGTTCGAGGAACATTGTTATTTTATTTGATTAATTGGGTATCCAAGAAGGGGATTTGGATTTTGGTGGGTTCTTCTGAAATGTAAAGATAATGGGATTAAATCCAAACCTAACTGCCTCAAATTTTCTGGTATTAACTTCATTTAGTTTTGTATATCGTTTCATAGTTAAATATTGCAAGCAAGTGATAATTAAGATTGTGAGAACAATACTGGATTGATCATCTTCAAACTTAAGTGAGAAATGCTCATGGGGATTTATTTCTCATGTATTTTTTTTCCTATTGAAATGCTGTTCTAGTTAAAATGAAATAGGGGAAAGCAGAAATTGATGGAACCCAATCACTTAACTGAAATACGATTGTGTGATTGTTGTTGGTTCGGCTGAGGTAATTCGAAAAATTTCGTGTATGGAAACTGTTGCATTGGAGCTGTTAATGTATGAAGTTATTTAATTATTTATGAAATAAATTTATTTCCATTGTGGAAGGATTTTGAATAGAAAGTTGTACATGAAAGGACTGATTAAGGATTTTGATAAATCTTTGTGTTGAGTTAATGAGTTGCAGATACTTTCCACGAGTATGCTTTGTTCTTCCTTAAATTTATCTATACTGCTTCCTTTGTCTTCTGCAGCATATTCAAGTGGAATTATGGTAGCATGACAACGAACTATGATATAGGAAAGATATATGGCCAAATCTTTGTTTCATAATCTTCGCAGAGCTTCTCTGCTTTTCAGATCATCATCTCTGAACCAACCGTCTTTCAGGTACTATTCAATTAAATTTCTTCCATCTTCTTTATTAGAATATCGATGTGTTTTTACTTTGAACAGCAATTTTCATCTCCTTTTACTTTGACTTTCCACGCTAGTGATGAATTTCTTTGTTGTTCTGTTCCCTCTCATTTTGATACTTTTATAATTTAACCTAGCCTATCAGGGTTGAGATTGGAAGAAAATAGCTTGTGTTTGACTTCGGAAGAAATAGTTTAGAATTTAGAACATGGATTAACTTTGGATGAGTTTTCTGGTTGAAATTTACTGTGTTCCCACCATATATTCTTGTTGCAGACCAATTCTTGGGGTTTCTGACACTATTTTCTCTCAAATCAATAACTTTACTCTACCCAACATCTCAAAACCTTTGTTGGGATTTAGAAATTTAAGCCATGGTTCCGTGAATCTTGTCATATCCCAAGGGAAACCGAAGTTTGAAACACATGAAGTGGATCCTCCAAAAAAAGATAAGTGGAAGACTAAAAGAAAGTTGAAGATGCAGCGAAAGAGAGAGAAGCAGAAAAGAAAAGCAGAAAATAAGAAAGACCCTCGTCAACTGCGTGTAAAGGGGAAGAAAAAACAGAAGTTTTCAAATGCAGAAGAGAGAATCAAGCACAAGTTGGAAAAAGTAAGCCAAAATGAACAGTTTCAGAATGTTATATGGGTCTATAATTTTAAAGTCTAGCTTATTCAATCTATTTGGCAAAGTTTGCTCAAAGGAAAGAGTTGCTTCATAAGCATTTCTTTATTCTGCTGCTGAACTACAGCAAGATGGTTTTCAAATTAATTTTTTCTGGATAAGAAGAGATGATTTTTCAACTTCATGGATGTTAGTTAGTTTTGATATGTGTTTGGTTATAGTTATAGATATTTTGTTGTAGGCCAGGATTAAGGAGGCGTTGCTGGTCGAGAGATTAAAGCGGTATGAAGTTCCTAGAGTTCAGGGTCCTATAGTGAAACCACACAATCTGACTGCTGAGGAACGGTTTTATATGAAGAAAATGGGTCAAAAGAGGTCTAATTATGTACCTATTGGAAGAAGAGGAATTTTTGGTGGTGTGATTCTAAACATGCACATGCACTGGAAAAAACACGAAACAGTTAAAGTTTTTTGCAAGCCTTGTAAACCTGGCCAAGTTCATGAGTACGCACAGGAAATTGCAAGATTGAGTGGAGGAATCCCAATACAGATAATTGGTGATGATACTATTATCTTCTATCGAGGAAAGGAATATGTGCAACCAGAAGTTATGTCACCAATTGATACATTGTCTAAGAAACGGGTTAGTTCTTAAATTTTTAATTGTCATAATATATTCAGTGTATTTTTTATTTGTATGATGTCTTTTATTTTTCTAAAAAAATGTGAGTGTCTGGGCTAGTGCATCTTTATTTAAGACATAATAGTAAGGGAGAATATCAGTAGGACTACTTGGATTTTCGTGTAGAATATGTGCTTGGGAGTGAGCTGTGTAGTCAAGTAACAGTATTGAAGTTGAAGTGTGAAGTTCAAGTAAGCATATATTTTTTATTTTTAGATTGTTGGAGTGTGAACAATGGGGAGAATTCAAGCCTCTTGGAGACTGGGAGAATTTGTACTTTTTTTAAGCAATGGAGAATTCAAGCCTCTTTGGTTTTCGGATTGTTAGAATTTTGTGGTGTAAATGGCTCTATAGAGGCTCCTCTCTCTGTGTGTGTCTCTCTCTCTTGGGGGAAAAACATCAAACAAACAGAGAGGGAAGTTTATGATTTTGCATCTTGTGACATTTTATAGAGAACATTAGTGTACGATATGGCTAACAATAACTAGCACTTCTTAGGTTAAAAATCACTTTTAGTCTCTAAATTTTCATAGAACTTACAATTTAGTATTTGAATTTTGGTTTGTAACGATTTAGCCCTTGCGTTTTTTATTTTGTAACAATTTAGTGTTTGGACATTACTATGTAATAATGTAATCCTTGTACTATAAAATTTGTAACAATTTGTCTCTTCGGGGACATCCGATAAAATTTGCAACAATTTAATTCCTATTGTAGGAATTAGTGTTAAGATTTATTGAGATTTCTTGCACAAGTAAATCAATAAACTAATTAGATACTTGATATTTTTATATAATAAAAAATCTACATCATAAAATAATAAAAATTAACATTTAATTTTGATTAATTTTTTTTACGTTAGGGACTAAATTGTTACAAATTTGAAAGTATAAGAACTAAAGTGTTACATACTAAAGTATAAGGACTAAAATTTAGAGACTAAATTGTTACAAAATTGAAAGTATAAGGACTAAATTGTTAAACCAAGGTTCATAAACTAAATTGTCATTTTCATGAAAATTTAGGGACCGCACGTGTTTTTAACCACAATTTTCCTATCATGCTGTTGGTGTAGATACCTAGAAGAATTGTGTAGATTTTTCATTTTCATGTTTAGTCATTTAGATTAGCTTGATGAGAGAATAACGTCCTGAAATTAGACTGTTGTACATAAAAGCTTTCATTTAACAGAAAATACCCAAATGTTTCAAACTTGGTCTGATCTCTAGTTATGTTATGGTATTGTTTGCCTTTTGTTATCCGATCTTTGCAGCGATTGACATGTTTAAATCCTCAATGTGAATGTTTAAATGGATCCTGTTTGTAGGAAATCGTTTATAAATAATCATACGAATGGCTTCACTCCTTGCAGGCACTAGAAAAGTCAAAATACGAGCAATCCCTCGAGTCTGTACGCCGCTTCATTGCCATTGCTGAAAAGGAACTGGAGCTATATTACAGGCATGTTGCACTTTATGGGGACCCAAATGATAGGAATCCGTTGTCCATCTTAGACATTCCATCTAACAACTACTCACACAAACATCAAGTTAATAAATTGGATGATTCTCATTCTGCTGCTCTTTGCTTAGCATCTGAGGTTACGAACCAGAGAAATCCCGATTTCTGGGATGACGAATCATTAGAGACTGGAGATGGATTTGGAGATTCCTGCTTTTCTACAAGTGAATCAGATTTTGAAAGTGACAAGTTAGATGATTCTGATGATGGGAGGATAGAAATTAGTTTTTCCCAGACAGGAGAGATATCATCAAGCACAATGAGCACATGTTCAGCTTTCCAGAACAAATTTGAATCTCATAAGCAAGAACTACCAATACAATCATAAAAATGGCATGAGACGGAAATCTGATTTTCTGTTTGTTTTCCATAGATGTATGATCCAATGAAAACTAGAGTTGGTTTATATATACCAAAATATTCAGAAATTATAACAGCCAACTGCTTCAAAAGATTTGACCTGGTTTTTACTGAAACTTTTAAGTTTCATTTAGTCGGAATTTGACTTCGATATTTAAACCAAATTTAAATCCTATTTAGTAATCATTTGATTTTTTAAAAGTTGAGCTTGTTTTCTCTCAATTTTTTTATAATGGTTTTCATCTTTTCTCAATAAGAGCTGAATTTTTTGTCAATTTAAAAACAAAAGCAAAATTTTATTTATTTATTTATTTTAATTTTAAAACACCGCTTGGTTCTTTAAAATATTGATAGAAAGTAAATATTAACATAAACAAATCAAGGAGTAGAAGGGGTGTTTACAGAAAGTAGATATCAATGCAAAATAAAGAATCAAATAGTTATCAAACAAATGAGAGGTCAACTTTCTTGCTCTGTTTCTATGATGGTTGATTAAAATGGAGCCACTAAACGAAATTTAGCTTGATTTGGTTTGCCAATTTTGTATCTTTTGTTATTTTTGAGAACAGAAAACCTCCTGGTTTTAATGATACTTGGGCCGTGAAAATTCAAGAAATGGTAAGAGAAAGTTTTTGGTAACATTTCTGGATTCCCTTTTTTGTGGTTCGAAGTTTTTGGAAAATATAAAACGTAGCCTAGAATATAACATAAATAAATAAATAATTATTATTACTTAATTCAAATTTCAACCTAATATGTAGAATAATGTTTTTATTTATGAATATATTACCATGCCTATTTGTAATAACTTTGTTATTAAATATGTTACATCCCTTCCCAGCAACCCTTCCTATCCTAGAAGAAGATGTGAAGACAGCTAATGCTAACCCTCACATTCAACTGCCCATCCATAACCCTCAATCTACTTAACAGAAACTTAGACATTAGATAAACATTTATAAACATCTATCTCATAAAGAAACTATCCAAAACAACATATACAGATCCAAGCTCAACCGTAAAGACATTAACATGCTCATATACAGACTGTGGTCCATCTCAAAACCATTTTAGGTCCCTAGTATGTATGTGAAAGAAAACCGTTAACAACCTAAGTTAACTTTACTTCAACCCTTGAATACTGAGTGGCAGACTAGCAAAACAATTATCCTCTGAGATGCTGAGCGCTACTTGGAAGAAAGAAAAAAAAAAAAAAAAAAAAACATTGGAAAGAGTGAACTACTAACTCAGTGAGTGACTACTTCTAAAAGTACCATCAAGCAACAATAAAGCCTCAACTTCCATAAACATCAGGGTTTAAAACAATTATTCTCATATATAAGAAAACACGTAAAACATTCAAACCTTGAATACTCATCATCAATATTTTCATTGAAAATTCTCTTAATTAAACTTTAATTGAGAGATAACCCTTTTGCTCAATCTCTCAACATCAACCCTTAGTCGATGTAGAATAATCTTTATACATTTAGCGTTGATAGTACTTACCTACGTGCACGTGGTAATATCCTGAATATCGTCATACCTTAGGTATCAAGGTCCCAGATACCTTGAACCTTCAGTATAGGGTTTCCTCATGGTAGCATCATAAATCATCTTTTGGAAAAGTAAACTCAACCTTTGAAACATCAAACATTCCAATAAAACAAGTCTCAAACGCATACATTATGAAAAACTATCATATGTTAAGGAAGGTTAGTTAACGCATGCTTCATAAACTTCATTGTTCAAGAAAAGTTTGGACTATGCATCCACACATCAACCTTCATACAAGCGCATACATTGGAGTAGTACTTTTAAGAAATCATGTTATGTGTTGGAAAACCCATCGCATGGCTAATAGTTCATGCATGGAACTTTGTTAAGAAAACATCATCAAAACTAGCTCAATAGTGAATCATGCATTGAAAACTCGTATGAGAAAACATTCATAAACTTTGTCACTCACTGTCCTAGACTACTTCCTCAAAGGATGATAGGATTCTCCGATTTGCATTTTCCCTGTAATATAAGTAAATACCTTTGGTTAAAACTATTAGCTCCCTCTTGAGATTAACGTACATTTTTAAGTTTAACATCACCCTTAGACAACCTTCACAATTTCCATCTTATACAAAACTTCATCGTAAAGCATACTTATCATATAGCATACTTCATCGCAATACGATAAGTAGACATTTTACCTTGCGCTCAGCTCGTAAGTGACGGTACGTTCACTTAGGCTCTAGGACATGCCCACAGTGCCTATGCGTTAAACACTTGCTAACACTCCTCTTAGCGCACACGGTCGATGTCCTTTCCTTTCCAACCTGGCATTCACCTTGTGCGCACACTCCTCAACCAATGCTTGCATTCCATCGTGCATAGCCTCACTTGTCAGCTGTGTGCTTATCCTCAGATGCAGCTGCCTGCTTATTCAAACATCAAATTTCCAGATTCAACTTCTAGCCCTAATAACTTGAATTCCAAATGTTATTTTATAGAATTTCCTTGTAAGAACTTGTTCATAAACATCTTAACTTCCTTACCTTAAAATTTGAACCTATGATTCCTCTTGTCAAGCTCAAAATTTATCCAACTTCTTCATCTACCCGAGAAATTCGAAAGCTTGGAACATTTAGGAAAATCTTCAAACTTCAGTTCAAGTTCGTGGGAATTTCCTTCTGGCAGCCCTAGATCACCTTCAACACTGCTCAAGCTTCACTTTGGCAGCAACTTCCTTTCTTTGGCGTAGGTAATTTTCTCAAACCGAGCTCCTCATTCCAATCTTCCTTTTATACCAAAGGTTGCATGGTCGAATGGTTTATTAAGATGATAGCTAGCCCACTAACGCTTGTTTAGGACTCCTAATCCAACCACTTAGCCCACCAACCAAGTGACTAAGTTGGGTGCTTTAGTCTTTTACCAATGCATCTTGACCAATGCATAGGTTGAAATACCATCACATAGACTAGTTTTCATCACATAGACCCCTCTCTCAGCCAACGTGTCTCCAGCCCTCATGGCATAAACACTTGCGTTAACACTCGCCGCACACTAACATCTTCCAAAGCCTCTATGGTACTCTTCAACGCCCTTCAAGCCAACGCATCCCTTGTGCCTTGCGGCTCGCCTAACCCTTGCCTCAGCACCCCTCTTACACTCTCATAGGCATGTTTGGCTGCTCGCATCCCGCATACCTTAGCCTTCACTAAGTTCTTCATATCCCTCAACGCAAGCTTCACACCTAGCCATTTTTCCCTTTATAACCTTGGTCGCATGGCATGAAAAAACCATCTCCACGCTTCTTCCCATACTTAGCATAATTTCTTCTAAACTCTTAGCCCCCTTTTACAAACAACATTCATACATTAGAATTAACCATACATCAATACATTAACTTAAACATACTTACATAGTAAAATAGGGTCTAGGGTTTACAAAATATGATACCAAATGCTATTTGAAAATGCGAAATACAATCCCGGTTTTCTGCTACGAACGATTGAACAGTCTCGCATGTTCAAGCTTTGTAGTGTACCACTCAACCTCCTCCAGCTGCTCAAACCTCCATTTTGCTAAGAACTTGATCGAGGTGAAACAATACTGCCCAAAAGAGACCTTTTTTAATTGATTGATTGTTGCATCTGAATTCAACTTGCAAGTACAATGGACAACAATATTTTCAATTCATTTCTGAAATTTTGCAAGTAGAAGGGACAACAATATTTTCAACTTGCAAGTTTACCCTTATTTCTAATTTGGGGCATGACCTTACAAGTTAATGTGTTGAATTCATATTTTAAACATTGCTTTTCTTCCTTGTTTTGATTTATTTAATCATATTTCTCACACATTAAAAAAAAAAAAAAATCATTGTTTCTGTCATCCACCATAACAGATAATAAAGCTCGGCTGAAAAGGCTAAGAAAAGGTAACTTCAACACTACAAAAGAATCTTATCTTGCCCACAATTACATCAACTATCAACAACTATCAACCTTTTTAGGTACTTCTCAGTTCCCACGATATAAACAGACATATCAGAAATTTCCAATGCTAAATCTCCACTCACACACATCATATTCATACCTCAATATTGAGAGAGAATATACTTGAAAAGATAAAACGAAGAGCAGAAAATAGTGTAAATGAGGAAGGGTGAAAAGAAAAAAGATAACTAAAATATTGAGAAAGGAATGAAAGGGATTGGTAGAAAGTGAAGTATAAGAGAAGAAAAGAAAAGGGGAAAGGCACATAAGGAAAGTATAATTATAAAATGAATAAAGATCGCCAACTGATTTAAAAGTTTCCACTCTGAAGCTCTATGACAGTTTCCCATCGATTGGTCAACCTTAACCACTTAGAACTATTTTCCAAATCTCCAAAGTTTGAAATCTCATGGACCAAATAGACACCCCACCAACCCAAAAATCATCAATCAAATAGACACCAACTCCAAATCATAGGAGTCAAAGATTGTATTTTGTCCAATTTTTAACCTAAGATTCGAAAAACAATAATATTTAAACCACAAGGTCGGAAAGGAAAAGTGAAGTTTTCAAGTGTTTGGAGAGTGCAAAACGAAGTTTGGAATAAAAGGCAGCCAAGAAAGGAAGCCATTTCATTCAGTGTTTATGTGCAGATTACAATTCTTTCATTTCTTTTTCTTGATTGCCAGAATCACAATTTACAAGACAATGGCCTGTGCATGACATTCAGTGACGTCCATCCTCAACGAACCCCACACTTGACTGCATCTCTCCCACTTTTGCTGCATACTTCCCAAAAATGCCTCCGCCCATGCCTCCTTCGCCCCTCTCATGCTCAGTTCATAAGGCACTGTGAAACTGTTGTACAAATTTATTTAGTAAGATATTCAATATCTATATTTCGAATAATCGTAGTCAGATATTTGAACTTACAAAATTACCTTAGAAGCTCTTCAGGCTGAGATCCTTTCGTGGAGGCACCTCTCCTGTAGTGTAGTAAGTTCAACGGCCTCTTGAGAAAAATGTTTTTAGAAGTACTTCAGTAAGAAAAAGTACTTTTAGAAGAACCCTTTCTTCTGCAAATACTTTAATCGTGCTTCTTCTTCTAAGTACTTCAAAGGTTTTTTTAAAGTTTTTTTTATAAGTTCATCTATATTTTACTTTCAAATTTTCTTTTGATTATTTAACTAAACCATATGAAATTTTGAAAATTGTTTTCATAAATCGGCTAATAATATTTAAAACATTCCAAAAGCCATTCCAAACTCATCCTAAGAAAATAGCTAGCTTCAGTTATCTTTTTCTTTATCTGATACGTATGCAACAAGTTTTCACAACTCCATTTCATGTGATGGTAGAGGGGGAAAGGATTTTGGTTACAAAGTGACAAACTGTCACTCAACAACACAAAAAGGGCATCCATCAGTTGAGTCACCCAAGTAATTTAAGGATTGGAATTGGGTTTTAGACTTATGACAAACTTGTCAGCCAACTAGATTATTGTTCTTTTAAATCGATTTTGGACCGTTAATAGATTCGAATTATGGAAGGGATATGCCAGTATTTCAAGTATGGTGATCATGCACGAATGAAAAATGCTATTTAGTAAGGATTGGATTATCCGACTATACAACATAAATAATTTTGTTTCCTGCTTTTACTTTAAGAGTGTTCTTTATCATGTTAGGGGTTGAAACAATATTACTTGAATAAGCTTTCTTATATTATTATTTCGCTGGTAGGAAACAATTTAGAATCGCTGGTAGGAAACAATTTAGAAACGGAGTACCTGCTAACTGATAATCTGAAGATGTGAAGAGGCTTAGCAGAAAGATTGTAAGTAGCCTCAGATATGTGCTCCTTGTCAAAAAGGTATACAATTGGATAGCCAAGGAGCCATCTGGACCAAATAAACTCACTTCATCAAAGAATGAAATTAAAACATGCTATACAAATCATATTGAATGCTCATTTGATTTCCTTTTTGTTTTCATTTTAATAAGAAATGTTGGATAAGAGATATTCAAAAAAGAGCAGAGCATAACTACCAAGGGGCTGGGGAGAGCTAAACAAAAGGAAGCCTAAAAAAAAAAGAGCCTTCCAATCAAAAGTTACAATTGATTTCTTTAAACTCATTTACATTTGAAATTGGTAATTCATTCTCATTGATAGAGTCAGAGTTTAAAACAGGATATAATGAAACTTTTGAAGCCTTGGAGCTAACAAAAACTGCTCCAACTAGAATTACTTACTAAAGAGTGCTACAAAAACACTTCTCCAACTAATTGTATGAGAAGAGAGATTTTCCAGAAAGGTCTACTGAAGGATCCAAATTCCATCTCCTAATATCTCTCTGTCTCTAGTCAGTTTCTCTACTTATGAGTAAGTTACCATCTCTATCTGCTTCACTCCACACTTCTCCAATGTTCTTCAAAATGTCAACTATTATCAAACTGAGTTACTACTACTACATCCAAACATTTAAGTGGACAATGCAATCTAATAGATTCTGGACTCATTTAGTGGCTGTAGAACTCAAGCATCCTCCTAAAAACTAAAATGCTACTATCAACTCTAACTGGGGACTACAAAGTTTAAAAATGCCTCTAGGTAGTTTATGAGGTCTTATGGAAGTAATGAATAACTAAGGGGTACTCAACAAGTAAAGAATTACCCATTTAAAGTTGGCAACGTGATTTCAGTATGTTCCAAAATGTTACTGAGATCAATGACAGAAGACTGAGAACTAAACCCATGAATAGAGGATCTAGTATCTGTTGTGCAGGTTTCCCCAAGAGATGGTGATGGGTCACTTTCCATTTCTTCTTGGGAAAATAAAGATGAGAACAACTTTTGAATTGATTTTAGCTGCAAACCCAGTGAGTTTTTCTCAGCATCTATTAACATCTGAAGGAAATAAGACAAAGGGCAGTCACCAAAGAGGGTAAATGTAGGATCTCAAAAATTAAAAGATGAGAATCAAAGATCATTGTGAACCTTGGGGGGGTCCCGTTCAATGTCTACAAGGAGCAGTGTTAATTTGGAATTTAAAGTAGAATGAATGTGTTCAGCAAGTCCTTGCACATGTATCAGATATATCATATCCTCTATGACCATTACCTTAAGATTCTGAAATAAACGTAGTTCCTGCATCAGCTTAAGAACATCAATATTAGAAAAGTTGCCACACCGGACACTAAGATAGATAAAACGGTCATATATCTTCAATCGCCACCCTTCTGCATGAGTTATGAGGAATAGCAATATTCATGCATTTTTGGATTAAGGGATATTAATACACTGTGCGGATAGAAAAGATGCCTTCTACTCCAGTAAGTTGACTGACGTGACTTTGTTTTTTATTTTTGTTGAAATATGTTAAATTAGCCCTAAGGGCATTTTTGTCTTTTTACTATATTTGCTAAATTAGGGTTTCACATTCTTCTATTTATATCTAGGGTTGGGTCTATTGTAAAGTAAGATAAAATAATAAGTTCTTTTCTATCGTGATTTTCTTCCCTGAATTAGGGTTTTCCACGTAAACTCCTTGTGTTATCCTCTTTCCCTATTTCAATAAGAGAGATCTTCTCTGAGCTCATTTCGTCACTTTCTAGGTTCCAGACTTTTCTTCAAGACTCTTCCTTTGAGACAACGGGATCTTGAACTTGTGCTGGTTATGACGCTTGGACACTTTCCGATGGAACATCAGAGGTTTCCTGAATTTCCTTTCTGAGATTCTTCCTATAATACGTTATCCAGGGCACTTGTTTAATAGGAAGAACCGACACAGGAACAACAGGAGCCGAATGAGGTTCAAGACTAGGTAGACTAGGTCCAGGAATATTGGGAACTAACCTCAGATTCAGGAATATCCGGATTAGGCTCAAGGTTGAGGCTAATGGGTATGGAATACGTGGAATTGTTAGTCTCTTCATTCGTGGTCTCCTCTGAAGATGACTAACGGGAAAGAACGGTTTGTTTCAAGGAACGTGACATCCATAGTAACAAAATATTTTCTGGAAGAAGGATGGAAGGCATTTATAGCCTCGCTGATGAAGAGGATACCCGACAAACACATTGTTTTAGCTCGTGGAGCAAACTTAGTCCGATGTGGACCATGAGTATGAACAAAGACTGTACACCCAAACACACGAAGAGGAACCTCAGGAATAAGACGGGTAGACTAATAGGACTCTTTGAAGCACTCAAGAGGGGTTTGAAACTTTAGGACTCGGGAAGGCATTCTATTAATTAGATGAGCTGTGGTAAGAATCGCATCTCCCCACAGGTACGGAGGAAGAGTTGCCTGGAATTATCAAAGGAACGAGCTCCTTCAATAAGATGGCGATTTTTTCGTTCAGCTACCCCATTTTGTTGTGGAGTATATGCACACGAGTTTTGATGTATGATCCCTTTTGACACTAGGAATTCCTGGAAGGTGTGGTTGACAAACTCACGACCATTGTCACTTCGAGAAATACAATCTTTGTGTTAAACTGTGTTATACAGTGGTATAGAACTGTTTGAAGGTAGATAAAACCTCGGACTTATCAGCAAGAAGAATATACCCATGTAAGTCGGGTATAGATCATCAATGAAAGTTACAAACACCGTTTACCAGACAGGGTATGTGTTCGAAGGACCCCAGACATCACTGTGAACCAGGTGGAAAGGCTGGGTAGGCTTATAGGGCTGAGAAACAAATGACACGTGATGTTGTTTAGCACGTATACAGACATCACAAGATAATGAAAGAAAACATTCACATTATGGAATAAATGAGGAAACAAATATCGCATATATTGAAACTAGGATGTCCAAGACGAAAATGCCACAATAAATAATCTGTTTCAGATATAGGCAAAAGAAGATAAAAGGCTAGTCCTAAACAGCTTCTGGAGGAAGCATCCGTAGAAAGGAAATATAGGCCTCTGTCATATTCGGGCAGTGCCAATCGTCCTCCCGAGCTCAAGTCCTGAAACAAAGCAGTATTCTGGTGAGAAGAACAACTCTACAGTTCAAATCTTTTGTTATTTTGCTTATTGATAATAAATTGTAAGAGATTTGGGCACATGTAAGACATTTTGCAGGGTTAATCCATGAAATGGTGATAGTTGCCTTTTCCAGCAACAGGAGCGAAGGACCCATCGCAATTCGAATCCTCTCATTTCCAGCACTTGGATAGTATGAGAGAAATCGGTCGGATGAGCCAGTCAAGTGATCGGTTGCTCCTGAATCTAGAATCCATAACTCATTCCCCTCAGAAGGAAACTCAAGGATTGAGGATTACCTGATTGAGCAACTTGTTCCGATTCCTACGGTACCTGAATCCCCAGGATTAGTCACTGGAAACTGTGTTTGAGGTTGTGCAGTCCCCTCAATCTGATTCAACCCTAGAACACGCCCAGATCTCGATCTTGTCATTCGGAGGGCGACGTTTACCATTTGGAGGGGCGACCATGGCAATTTCCAGCACTGATCCTTCGTATGCCACTGTTTTTACAATGCTCAAAACTGGGGGTGTTTTACTATTCTGCTTTGTCACCATCAGCTCCAGTGGACTTCAGCCCTGAAGGCAGCGACTCTATAGTGATAACACTTGGCCCATTCATTGCACTTGATCTTATCTTCTTCCAAATCTAACTTCTGAACATACTCCATGAGAGACGGAATTGGTTTCTGCCTTAGTATTCTACTCCGAACTGTATCAAATTTGGGGTGTAGTCCGGCAAGAAAATCATACACACGCTCAATCTCTTCTATCTTGGAGTACTGAATTCCATCTTGTGGGCAGGTCCAGATGATCTCCCGACATAGATCCATTTCTTGCCATAACAACGACATCTTGCTGAAGTATGATGTTACATCCATGCTCCCCTGTTTGCATTCGTGAACCTGTTTACGTAGAGTATACAGGCGGGATGCGTTCTGACGCCCTCGAATATAACCTTCGACGTGCATCCCAAATATCCCGGGCAGTGCTGAATAGAGTAGGGGTTTCCGATTTGTAGTTCCATACACTAATTAACATTGAGCGGAGCAAAGAATCCTCAGCCTTCCAGACACGCTCTTGGGATCACCCAAGGATTCGGTCGTGGTATCTCTCCAGTTAAATATACCAAACTTATGGCGTCCCTCAAGAACCCATTTTAATGGTTTGGGACCAAGAGAAAGTAATTTTGCCATATCAACTTCTCTCCCGTGATCATTCCTGCAGAATTTCCAATTGTTCCAGATAAAGATTAGAAGTTTGGTTAGGAAACATTGATACCGGATTTTCCTGAATACATCGGGGAGAATCATGGCCATTCAATCGGGCTCCCAGGCAACCATCTGTTGCTGAAGACTAGCTAATTGTTGTTGGAGTTCCCCATGAGAATTCAGATACTGGAATTTTTTTCTGTCTAAATACCATGGGAATTTTCTTCACTGGATTCACCCATTCGAAATTGGGGGTGAACGGATATACTTGAGGAAGAAACTGTCCACCATGATGCTGTGAAGACGCTACCTGCCAGGAAGTACATCAGCAGTAAAGTTCGGCAACCCGTGACCAGCGCTGCTCCCAGACTGTTGTGATGGTGGGTAACGGATGAACGGCTCGGCGATCTGCTGTGCAGCGAGAAGTCGCGTCGCCGATCTGACCCGACCCGGTAGCTGGAACACGCCGCATAAATCGTCTGATGAAGACGCGATTCTGTGCGACGCGAGATTCCCACCGGCTGTAGACCGATCTGACTCGACCCGGCAACTGGAACGTACCATAATCGTCTGGTGAAGACGCGATTCTGTGCGATGTCGAGATGCCTACCGGCTGTAGACCGATCGCGTGCGCCGGCTGAGATGGTTGTTGAGGATGCTGAGGATCGATTGGTTGTGACCCGATTGCGTGCATCGCTGTTCGGCTGGAAGATTTCCGATCGATGATGGTTCGGAGATATCGGTCAACCGCTGCTTGAATCCAAGTCTCATTATTCAGCGTACCTTAACCTACTAATTGGCGACTGAGTTTCTCTTCTACCGGGGCTAGGGTTTTCATCACTTGCTCTGATACGCATA
>NC_052359.1:78867378-78953515 GCF_009727055.1 Benincasa hispida
ATTGTTAGAGCATCTAGCTGAGTAGTAAAAGCCTTAAAACAGGAGATAAGTTATTATAGGTCAAAAAACTATGCAAAGGATATTTTGTACATGACCTGGTTCCCTTTCTCAGAAGCAATTGGCATATCCAGGTGTTATTCATAGTTGTCAGTTTTCGTCTGTCTTCTTCAGTATCGGACTTTTGAGACAATTCTGCATCCTCTTGAGGATTATTAAGCATCTTCATCCCTTCCTGACATTTCAACCTTCTCTGAGCTCATTTCGTCACTTTTCTAGGTTCCCAGACTTTTCTTCAAGACTCTCCTTTGAGACAACGGGATCTTGAACTTGTGCTGTTATGACGCTTGGACACTTTCCGATGGAACATCAGAGGTTTCCTGAATTTCCTTTCTGAGATTCTTCCTATAATACGTTATCCAGGGCACTTGTTTAATAGGAAGAACCGACACAGGAACAACAGGAGCCGAATGAGGTTCAAGACTAGGTAGACTAGGTCCAGGAATAATTGGAACTAACCTCAGATTCAGGAATATCCGGACTAGGCTCAAGGTTGAGGCTAATGGGTATGGAATACGTGGAATTGTTAGTCTCTTCATTCGTGGTCTCCCTCTGAAGATGACTAACGGGAAAGAACGGTTTGTCTTCAAGGAACGTGACATCCATAGTAACAAAATATTTTCTGGAAGAAGGATGGAAGCATTTATAGCCTCGCTGATGAAGAGGATACCGACAAACACACATGTTTTAGCTCGTGGAGCAAACTTAGTCCGATGTGGACCATGAGTATGAACAAAGACTGTACACCCAAACACACGAAGAGGAACCTCAGGAATAAGACGGGTAGACTAATAGGACTCTTTGAAGCACTCAAGAGGGGTTTGAAACTTTAGGATCGGGAAGGCATTCTATTAATTAGATGAGCTGTGGTAAGAATCGCATCTCCCCACAGGTACGGAGGAAGAGATGCTGGAATTATCAAGGAACGAGCTACTTCAATAAGATGGCGATTTTTTCGTTCAGCACCCCATTTTGTTGTGTGAGTTGCACACGAGTTTTGATGTATGATCCCTTTTGACACTAGGAATTCCTGGAAGGTGTGGTTGACAAACTCACGACCATTGTCACTTCGGAGAATACAATCTTTGTTGTTAACGTGTAATACAGTGGATAACTGTTTAATATAGTAATTCACTACCAGAGACTCAGCAAATAACCATATATAGTCGGGTATGATCATCAATGAAAATTACAAAACCACCGTTTACCAGACAGGGTATGGTGTTCGAAGGACCCCAGACATCACTGTGAACCAGGTGAAAGGCTGGATAGGCTTATAGGGCTGAGAAACAAATGACACGTGATGTTGTTTAGCACGTATACAGACATCACAAGATAATGAAGAAACATTCACATTATGGAATAAATGAGAAACAAATATCGCATATATTGAAACTAGGATGTCCAAGACGAAAATGCCACATAAATAATCTGTTTCAGATATAGCAAAAGAAGATAAAAGGCTAGTCCTAACAAGCTTCTGGAGGAAGCATCCGTAGAAAGGAAATATAGGCCTCTGTCATCTCTCTTCTTTTTCTACCAGTGTACATGCGGCCATGGAAGTTCCCGAATGGAAAGCAGCAGTAATGGAGGAAATGAGAGCTCTTGAGGCAAATAAGACTTGGGAGTTGGTAGCTCTCCCTAGAGGTCATAAAACAGTTGGTTGCAAATGGGTGTTCACAGTGAAGTATAAGTCTGACGGAACACTGGAGAGATATAAAGCCAGGTTAGTTACTAAAGGATTCACTCAGACTTATGGAATTGATTATTCAGAAACTTTTTCTCCAGTAGCTAAGTTAAACACGATTCGTGTTCTTCTGTCTGTCGTTGTGAATAAAGATTGGCCCCTACATCAACTAGATGTAAAGAACGCATTCCTAAATGGTGAGTTGGAAGAGGAAGTTTATATGAGTCCACCTCCAAGTTTTGAAGCTAAGTTTGGGAATCATGTTTGCAAACTCAGGAAGTCTTTATATGGGTTGAAGCAGTCTCCTAGGGCATGGTTTGACAGATTCACCGTGTTTGTTAAGTCCCAAGGGTTTGTTCAGGGACATTCTGATCATACCTTGTTTACCAAAAAATCACCTTTAGGAAAGATTGCTGTGTTGGTAGTGTATGTTGATGACATCATCCTATCAGGGGATGATACAGCAGAAATTACTAAGCTAAAACAAAGGATGGCGAGTGAATTTGAAATTAAAGATCTTGGTAGTTTGAGGTATTTTCTAGGGATGGAAGTAGCAAGATCGAAAGCAGGAATATCTGTTTCTCAGCGGAAGTACACTATGGACTTGTTAAAAGAAACAGGAATGACCGGATGCAAACCTATTGACACCCCTATTGAGGTCAATAGCAAACTGAAAAATGTTTTGGAAGGAGTCCCTGTGAATAAGGAGAGGTATCAACGTCTAGTAGGAAAACTGATTTACTTGTCTCATACTAGACCCGACATCTCCTATGCTGTAAGTGTAGTAAGTCAGTTCATGCAGAGTCCATATGAGGAGCACATGGAAGCTGTGACTCGAATTTTGAGATATTTAAAGTCCACCCCTGGGAAGGGCTTGGTATTCAGGAAACATGACACACGAAGCATCGAGGCATATACTGACTCAGATTGGGCCGGATCTGTGACTGATAGAAGGTCAACCTCAGGGTACTGTACCTTTGTATGGGGAAACTTGGTAACTTGGCGGAGTAAAAAACAGGGTGTAGTGGTCAGGAGTAGTGTTGAGGCAGAGTACAGAGCTATGAATCTGGGAGTGTGTGAAGAAATTTGGTTGCAGAAAGTTTTATCTGATCTTCACGAGAGTAGTACTGGGCCTATGAAGCTGTATTGTGATAATAAGGCTGCCATCAGTATTGCAAACAATCCCGTACAACATGATAGAACCAAACACGTTGAAATTGATAGGCACTTTATTAAAGAAAAGTTAGACCGCGGATCTATTTGTATTCCCTATGTACCTTCAGTCCAGCAGATCGCCGATGTCTTTACGAAAGGGTTATCAAGACAGACGTTTGAAGCTTGTATTAGCAAGTTGGGCCTTGCTGATATCTATGCCCCAACTTGAGGGGGAGTGTTGAAATATGTTAAATTAGCCCTAAGGGCATTTTTGTCTTTTTATTATATTTGCTAAATTAGGGTTTCACATTCTTCTATTTATATCTAGGGTTGGGTCTATTGTAAAGTAAGATAAAATAATAAGTTCTTTTCTATCGTGATTTTCTTCCCTGAATTAGGGTTTTCCACGTAAACTCCTTGTGTTATCCTCTTTCCCTATTTCAATAATTTTCCAAGTTTATAGCATGTAAAAGTGCAGCTTCTACTTCCAAGTAGGATATGATTGTTATCAAGTCCCCACATTTTTTTCATATTTTTTTTAATGAAAATATAAAGGTTGACAGATATTTTATTATGGAATGGGTGCAAGTATCTCCCAAATTAGTACCTCCACTTAGTGTTAGTAAGTTTATATTTGAAATAATCACACTGAACTAAGTCTCAAACTAGACTTTTAGCTCAAACTCCAACTTACCATACAAAAAGTACAACCAAGTTATAGGAAATTTGATTTTTCTTGCACGTTCATGAGCATGAATCTTGTTTACATTATTAATTCCAAGGAGTAGCTCAGCTCTCTAGAGTAGGTACCTCAGAATAACACTTATATAGACGTCAAATCTCCAAGATAATTTATTCAAGTACCCTTCATTTTACAAGATCAAAACCTTTAAATGACCCCAACTTAGTTGTTGCTATGTGAGATCTTGTATTCATTGTAGTGACAATTTTTATAGGCTTCAATCTTATTCCCCTTACTGATAAAACAAAGTAACTGATTCCATGAACTGTCCAAACGATGTTAAGGATATAACGACAATGAGCAGCAAAATTTATAATCCAACACAATATGCAAGCAAGAAGTGTATAAACCTTTTGAATTAGTTTTAGAAGTGCACAAAGCCGCTGTTGCAATTCAGGCATCTTCCCACCATAGTCTATCATCACAACTGGTCTCATTCCTGTACACAAAGCTAAGACATCTGCACCAACAAACAAGCTATGATCAAAGCGGAGGGTGTGGAAAAGAACCTGTAGCTTATGAAAAACTTTGTGTTGTATTGCAAATGCTTTCCAAGCTAAAAAAAATTCATGTATGCAATAATCAAAACCCATCAGCATGTTGAGGTGCAAACGTCGGAATAAACCATAAAATGAAGAAGGTTGCTAAAACGCAGAGATTAAGAAACAACAAGAAATAGAAAGAGTGAAAAGTTGAGGGGAAACATGAAAGGTAAGAGAAAATGACCTAATTGGAGGCGACGTTTGGCTGGAAATTTGAGACGCCATTTGATTTGAGAAAGAGAAGAGTCCAACAGCTTCAGTGCTTCGTCCATTTCTCTTGCCTCCATTATTCCCCGCATCGTTCATCCATACTATTGTTTCATCGACTTTTAATTACTATGGTTTTTTTTTCCTTTGAAAGACAAAAACAAATCAAAAACGAAAATGTTCTTAAAAGATAAAAATTACTTAATAATATTTTCATTATTGTCTATATATAGTTTCCATTTAAAAATAAAAAAATAAAAATTTTACATGGTTTAACCCAAAAATATATATATATGTTGATACACGATTTTGGCTAAAGATGTGACGTTCAAGATGAACTCAAATTCAATTAGTAATGTGTCATGTAATGGAATATGCTCGTGTGTTGTTTAGGGTATTAGTTAAGTTAGTACTAAACAAGGATGAAAATATCCGTCAATATATTGATATATCTGTTGATACATCCGTAAATTAAATGATTCGACATAAATATTAAATATTCACGTATATCTTTTATAAATGCTCATAAAACATAAAAACTGTCTTTTATTAAATTTAATATGAATAGAAATACTAACAGCAATGTCATAACATAGTTTGATGGTTAAAACAACTTAATTTTATCTAAACAAATTTTGTAAATTTTTTGACTTACAGAAATATCCGTCGATATCGATATTTTCGTTGATAGATCCGTAAATTGAAATCTCGATATCAATACCAACATCGTTATATATTAGATATAGTTTAGGCGAGTTTAAGAAATGATTGTGTGCTTTTGTGGAAGAGTATTGTACTGACATTTATAGAAGAGGAAGTTGAGTTAGAGCTATTGATTTGGTGCTTAACAACATATATAGATGGTGTTGAGGTGAACTAAGGTTTGTGTGCTTTTGTGAAGGAATATCCTTTGCTATGTGTTGATGCTATGGTGACCAAGAGTTCCTTTCAATGTTGGCTCACAATCAAGTTGTCTGATCGGGCGATCTCATCCGTGGTCAAGGTCGACTTCACATTATCTGGTCTCCACCTCGCCATGCTTCAAGCTAGGTTTTAGATATGTGTCCCAATGTTAGGGCCACGTAATTGAGTTCTTATGGAAGTAAGCTTTTAATGCCTTTTAAAACTTAGATTTTTATTAATCTCATGGCTATGTTTTGAGGAATAAATATTTAAATTCCATTAGAATTATATAATAAAGAAAATATAAGATGATGATAAAAAGTACACGGGAAGAATCTATAAAAGTTTTTGTAGAAATAAGAATTACAGATTTATAGAGAAAATTATGTTGCAACATTGTTTGAGTTTTGAGCTACAACATCAGAATTAAGAAGTGATAGTATGGTGAAAATCCTCATACTCTGAACCGACATATGGTTCCACCATATCTTGACACACCGCTTGAGCATTTGAGCACGTCAAATCACCTACATATTAAAAAGACTTAAAAAGAAAAATCGATGTTGTAGCATTGACAAAACTCGAAGCTGCAAAATAGTCCTCATGCTATAAATCGACAAATTAGTCATTATTCCACTCATATGTAAGCTTATCATCTAAGGACAACAAATCAGCTTAGAATGGTAGAAGGGCATGAAGTTGTCAAGTCATCAACATGTTGTAGTATCTTCATACATTGAACCAACATTATCATGAAGCACTGTTCAAATTAATTTGAAGCTCTTATGATACCTACATGTTATAGCATCTTCATACATCAAACTAATATTATCTTGAAATACTGTCAAATCAATCTGATGTTGTAAAGATAAGGGAAGTTGCTGTCTCATATGTTTGTCACAGTCTGTAGCATCAAAACCTACAAAATCATAATTGGTTCCCAAGTGAGTCCCATGTTTTCTCTATAAAAGGACCCAAGCTTTCTACTAATGGAGGGGCATAACTAACGTACAAGGAGAAAAGTTCATAGAAAAGGGGAGCCTTGTGAGAACCTTGGAAATCGTCAAAAACCTCCTGACCAGAATTCAAAACTGTTGTATCACAGACGGATGTTGCACATTTAGTTTTCTCTAAACTCTCATCATTACTTTTTTGTTTGTTAATGATTTTAGCATCATGACTATTTGTGGCTAATTTTCTAGTGTAAGGTTTGACTAGAATCCTTATTTTGTAGCCGTTAATTAGTATTAATCAAATGTTTGTTTGAATCCTATTTGCATCTTTTTGCTTTAAAAGCTCTTCAACTTAAAAAGTATTCTCCATCTGGCCAATCGGGATAAAACAGTAGCACATGAATCATTGAAAAATAGTGTGTGAAAGTATTTAAAATAACCGAGAGTGTAGAAATAATACACTAGTTTTTATTAGGGATAATAAGAACAATCAGAAGCCATTGAGCAAACGGGTATAAACATACCAAGTTAGCACATATGACCTCCAATTAATTTGATATTCTATGCCACATCGGAAGATGATTGTAGCAGGTTTCTCGCTTAAAGAACATATCGTGATTTGGGAACATTTTGATTAATGCTATAATTGTGTAAGTATATAGAAGTCCAACAGTCACATTTGTTAACTAATATATTTACAAACCATCTTTCGAAGATTTTTCCATCTTACCATTTTTACTTCAGTTTATGTTTATTGTTTACCAAGCTATAGCATTAGCACTTAATTTTTGCAGTAAAAAAATAAGTATCATTTTGTCCCACTTCCATACAGGGTCCAACTTTTGAGGGGAGGAAGCACATTCGGATGGTCACCCGGCGATAGTGAGTCCTACACAACCAATTAAATGAACTTAAATGACCTAAAATGCGTCAAATTTTGAAACCAAGGACAACAAATCCTGTCCAAAAGTATAATTTCATTTACCAAAAAATATACCATATTAGAGTTTATTTTGATTAATTATGCAGAAATAAAGCATTATTAACTAAAATGGATGTGAATTTAGATATTTTTTAAAATTACAATGAAATTGAAAATTGAAAATTGTTACTGATTTTTGTATTAAAGATGGGATTATCCTGAGTGAGGGAATGAACACTCTGAATCCATCCTTCTTTTCTGATGTGTAGTAGCAAACTGAAGAAGAAGTCACAAACTGCAACTGCAGGTTTGTTTTGGGCAAAGTAGTCCAATAGGGCTACAAAAATAAACCAACCAATCATTAATCTTAACTCCAAAATCCAAGCTCTCTCTACAATTCTAACTCTATAGACTGTAACATCTAAACCTGAAATGTACATCAGCCGCTTGGACAGTGATCGGGAAGAACCCCATGAAATCAAACATTCAAATTTTCATGGCAAGGCTTAGATCAGTCACCTTTCTTGGTAAAAGTTCCCTCCTTTGCCAGACTAATGAATTCCAAATCCTACAACTGAGGACTCTGTGAAATCGAAACAATTTACGACGATGGATGATAATTATGCGTCCACAGGGACTGGAAGATCATCGTCGAGGCTGGGCGGAGATAATGGTGGGATAGCCGAGAGGTCAGAAAGATTGTCCACAATTTCCAGGACCCTTCTGGCAGTTGCTTGAAAATCCCCCCTATTAATACCGACCTTTCTAGAAGATAGAACTCCAGGTTCAATTGGTCTAGTAGAGTTACTACTCTCAACAGATGATAAGAATTGATCTTTGGCCAGTGTATTTTGAACAGCAGATGAGATTACAGAACTGAAGATGCCAGAATTCCTCAATCCTTGAATAATGACCTGTAGATAGAATAATAAACATTTGAGTTTATCTTGCACCATGAATCTTTTACGCAAAATGATTGGTCATTCGAAGTCAAATGCTTAAAGAATTGAAGAAAATCAACTAACCATAGGTGCATAAATGCGAGTCAGAATACCCTTTCTTAAAAGTCTCAAGTTCAGTGGCTTATCACTCCACACAATTCGTTCGCGATACCTAAAACAGAACAGGAACTTGTTAAAAGTCATGATTTATGTTAATCTGAAGGCTTGAGTCTTAAGACAACAAATAGATCAGCAACAATAATATCCATCTGACGATGATAAGCAAGAAAATAAGCATGTTGAAGAAGACATAATGGGACAGTACGGAAGAATGCTTGATATGGTATCTCACAACAATTATCTCTGGAATCGTTTTGCCATAGTGACACATATTCAGAAAGGCATTCAAAAAGAATTTGGAGGTTCCCTAGACATAAGAAACGAGACGCTTTTAAACACCTGGAAACTAGACTGTATGTCCTTGCTGCTATCGCTGTGATATTAGAAAGTTGGAAATATCCAATCCATTGATCATTGAACAAGGCTCTCATTTAAATCTATAGTAGGCATGGGATGACTCATTCAGGTGAGATTTAATCCTGGCCTGGTACAATCTCTGACACCCTTGAGATTTAGAATCCACTGAAACCAAGTTACTCATGAAGATTCTACATTTGCAACCTACGTGATTTCATCTCTAATCAACCAAATGGAGATGGAAGTTATACTATTGTGCGTAATAATTACCAGCGTAGCATTTCTTCCTCGGTTGCAGTTGAAGCAATAATGAACGCCTGTAAAGAATACAGTGTGAAGATGTCAAAGAAAAGTTCATAGTCTAAAATCCAATAGAGAAGAACAATAATGATTTAATGAACAATTTAATTAATTATGGTAACAAAAATTTAGACGTACACAAAAAGCGTTAAAATCAAGAATTCATGCTATATATCCTAATTCCTACCAATAGCTACTCCCATTTTAATGACATTCAGGAAAATGTTAATGATAAACCCACTTATGTCTACGCCAAAAAAATGCATGAGTAAAACAAGGTATATAAAGTATTGTTCCTAGAAATAGAGTGATTCCATCTACACAGAAAGATTGGACCACCCGTTAAAATTTATCGGAGATATATATTCACATGAACACACACATATTTAAAAAGTAATATATTCATATTTAAGGATTTCTCTAGTATTTACTTTCCTAACTGTTGACGAGTTCTTGAAGGAGTTAGATTCCAACTGAAATGATGAATTGGCAGGGTAGTAATATTTTCGTAAAACAAATAACAACTTCAAAAGGAACTGAGAGTAAATTAAGGAAAGGTCCTGACCCTTTGAATTTGTTAGTCTCTGTGTAGGACTTCAAACCAGAATGAGCAAAGAAACTTGGATATGGACAGTGGACAAGATGCAACATAGGTACACATCCATTTTGAACAGACTAGCGTGCAGGAATTTCCCAAAACATTTCAATAAATTTTACATTAAAGAAGTTTCCATCTAAACAGCAGGAAAATGATCGGTAACAATTTTAGCAAAATATTATTAAACTTTTAGACGGAAGAAAAAAGAAAGGAGGAGTGAATTTGAATCAGAGGGGAAAAAATTGAATCCTCTCTCAAATTTGACCATGTTAACTCCATTGGCTTAGGGAATTTCTCCGGAATTCAGCACCTCAAACATCAAATATTTGCAGCATATCCCGAAGATTTTTCTTTCTTCTCCCAAAAATTTCTTTCTTCATAGTTCTTTGGGTCAAAATGTACGAAATCCAGCATTCCTTCCCATCTTCGAGAAATGCCTTAACTGACTACTCCCTTAAGCATCTCTTCCACGGTCCCACCCTAATATAGATTTAATCCCACATGATCAACAAGCCACTTGATATTCCCAAGGCTTTTAACATTCTCATCCAATATATACCAAACTTCACAACAATTGTACGACACTTCAGTTTATCAACAACAATTTGGTTCTTCAATATCAGAATTTCCAGACATGGCTGTCTATCCAAACTTTTATCTTTAGTCCTGCTAATTGAGTTCCCTTGTATTCCATGAAAGAACTTAAAAAAAAAAAATCACTTCTGGATCTGAAACGAGAGTACATTGTTAACAATCATTATTAACAATTGTCACCAAGTCTTTCTTGACAATGTAATTTTTGCTGGCCTATCTTGGCCTAAATTATATCCCTACTTCAATAGTTGCAGTTTCTGTGATCTTCACAGTAATCAGAATAAATTATTGTAATCTTTCTTGCTTTGGGGCTTGGCTGTCCTCACCTTTTGATGTGATTTTATACCATCTAGTTACCTGGCACAAGTTGGCTGAAATTTGGTAGCCTTGTTTTTAGAGGATTCGTGAAGAGAAAACTCTACTCTCCGGCTTAAATGGCTGTGAAGATTCCTTTAGAAGAAAATCATTTATTACGGCTGGTTTTCTACGCTTTGGAGGATGTGTACAAACAAGGGCTGCCGGAAATGTTTCTTTGGCCTTCAGGATCTGATGAAAGGACTGTTTTTCTTATAGAGGGAAAGGGAGAGAGTTTATTTCTGGCATGCCTGTTTGAACTCAACTCTGCTCAGCAGTTCAGGAAGACTCTTTGAGGTTGCTAATTGCACGCCAGCTGCTGGAATGAGAAGTAGAGTTTTTGAGTTCTTAATTTTCACATAATCCTTACAAATCAAGAGGTGGAATAGTAGCTCACATTCCAATGCCTTCAAATGATTATGTCACCTCACATATATAGGAATCGGATAAGAGGTGCTTGTGCAAATACTTTTTTGGTGGCTTCTCCAGTAAATCTTCCCTTTTTAATTTGTACTAGGACAGATTCCCAAAAACTTTTGTTAAAGGGAAAGGTATGCATCCAATTCTCTTAAGGATTAAAGGAGGAGAGGAGGGCTAACAATACTTATTTGATCCAAGCTTCTCTTCAATCTATTTCATACAGTACAGTCTTTCTTCTTCTTCTTCTTCTTCTTTCTTTCTTTCTTTTTTTTTTTTTTCATTTTTTTGGTATCCCCATCAAATAAGAGGATTGCAAAAAGGATTTTCAATTGGAAAATTTTCAATCAAATCAAATTTTTAAATAATAATAATAAATAAATAAAATCTTCTAAGATTAGATACCAAGTAGAAGCAAAACAAGTGATATATTCCTTTGAGATAGGTATAGTGCAGTCTTTGTGCGTCCAACAAGTATTCATATACTCCAAAGAGTCTTCTAGGACAAAGCTCGCCCCTTCGAAGTGTTCTTTGACCTCGTTACTTATTATGCTATCTCTTGGTGAAAACTGTCAAGTCACTTTGTTTCTTACACTTATGCTTCCCTTTTAACCAAATGGGATGATATTTTGTAATCCTCATGAATCTGAGAACCCTTCTGTAAATTTCATACGTCAGCATATCTGATTGGACTACTAATCTTAAGGATGACTTGTCAAGGCTAATTCTCTCGCCACCTTTGTAGGACTTCTTTGCTTTTAAAAATAACTTCATCACAATTAAAAGAATCATTCTGAAATATGTATACAAATCTTCCTTTTATAATAGCATGTAAATACAAATCTAGAACCTACATTGTCTCTGCATACAGTTTTGGGACTTAAAAAAAAAGAAACAAAAAAATGAGTTAGTGGAGCACAAGTAACGACTGAAATGGCTTAACTTAAAAGAAAAGTAGTACAATGGGGGAAAGAAACTGAGGGTAGTGGAACTCACAGCTCTATCAAATTCTAACATAAAGCATCTTTTAACATCGTCCTTTGTTGGTTTGCAACCACATCGATCCCGTCTTGAAGTCAAATCAGTAAATTTAGGGTATGTGTAATGTAGAACCGCAGCTTCATCCAACTTGATCTCACTACCATTGTTAAGTACATGCACCAAGTACAAAGAAATGATCAACATAGGTCAAGAGTCATTAAGGATGATATTCTAACTCTGACCAACCAAGGCATGAATAGAAGGAATAAGATCAATTTGAGAGAAAAAGAAACTGAAAAGATTCCCATGGATCCAAGTAACGGTTAGCTACATGCTTAATTAGAAATATGATGAAATAAAAGCATTTTAAGACATGAAAATGTGTACATATCAAATAGACAAAATAATAATATATACTTGGGAGTCTTCATGTAATTGTGCCATCGATGTGCCCCATTTGGACGAAGATGGTCTTGAATCCGAGCAGCTGACTTTCCATTCCCATATGTCAAGAAATAGTTTGGATTGCCACGGGTTGCCTCTTTATAATTACCGAAGTATACATCTTTTGGGAGATGGTCATAATTCTTTTTAAACATCGAAACCTGAACAAGCATAAAATATTAGGCAACAAACTTGGCCAGATGCAACTACAAATGGTTTAGCAATCCCAGCCTATGACTTCGTGGTTCTGCCCAGACTCTTTTCTGTTTCATATAGATACAAACTAAAATATAAGGTGAAACAGAAAAATGAAGATTTTTTTAAATTAAAGCACAGAAAAAAGTAACAGGTTACAAATGTAGTAATCAAACAAGGTCTGAATCCATGTGAATTCCATTAATCACAAAGAGGAGCCTCTGCTTAGAAATTCCAGAGAAAGTGTGAGAGAATGCTAACAGAAGAAATCATAAGGGCATGTTAGTGTTTTTTTTTTCCTTTTTCATTTTTGTGTGTGTTCTGAAAACAATTTTCAAGTTTAGTTTATTAGATAGATTTTCGACTATTCTTGCACGCACCTATGTAGATAGCATTTAAACCCATTTCCTCTAGAAAACTATTTGAAATCAAATTTCTTATAATTCCAATCATGGCTAATAAATCAACTTTACAAGAACATTTAACTTTTTATTTCTCTTAATATAAAATCAAGTTTTTTTAGAAAAAAAATTCAAAAAATTCAAAAAAGAAAAAATCTATGAACAGTCACTTCAGAACTGCAAAGAAACATTTGAAAATAATCAAAGTGAAAAACAAAGTTTTGTTTTCAGTAATTTGTAAACCGTCCAGGGAAACTCTATAACTTGAGTAGTTCCCTGAATCAAAAGATTGTTTTTTTTAACAAAATAGAAAACTAATAATTAAACTGTATTCAAACTGGCCCTTACAATTTACATGCTCAGTACCAAGTAACTACAGAAGCTTAGATTTTGTTTTTTTTCAATAACAACTGTTAAGCAAACTAACTAATAGCAAAATTTCTGACTCCACTTTACGTTACAAACTTGCAATAATATTTTATTAGTTAAACACTCAATGGGTAGCTTTGACCAGAATGTATGAAAGATTTTATACCTCACTGAATGGTTCCTTGACATCATCTCGCTCAACACTGCTCTCCTGATACAAAATACACCCAATATCCTCCAATCAATGACCATTTAAAGCAAAGAGATTAAGTTCATATAGTATTCTTAGCACCAAAGTGGAGGCATTGGATGAGACAATCATATGGAGCAATCTTAAGAAAAAACTTATGAAGTTAATTGACTCACATAATTTGGGAAAATAACCATATCAACATTTGAAGGCACATCAGCAAGCAATTGTCTCAACGAATACTCCCGCGTGCCCGCAGGATGCATCAGTTCATCAGTATCCAGGTGAATGATCCAATCCATACCGGCATTCTGTTCAAGAAGAAATTAATTATCTAGATTTAAAAAAGTTCCCATATTGAGAAGCTGGATGGATGTCCAGTGCATACAGAGAAAAAGAAAAATACAATACCTTGGCCATGACAATAGCCATTTCCATGTTCAGAGACTGCTTCACAAACAATTCATAATTGCATGGTTTGTAGAAGAAGCTTGACAACCATGTCTCGTTCCAAATCCGACTAAGATTCAAACAAATAAATCTCAGTTTAAAAAAAAGAAAGAAAAAGAAAAAAATTGAAGATCATTATTTCTAGAGAAAGAAGTGAATTAGAAAAGAGCATTCAGAAGCAAACAAAGAAAGAAGGAAAAAAGAAAAGAATCTCCATGAAGCAACCAACAACGGCATCTTTTTATTTATTTTTGTTCGTGCAGATGCAACACGGGATATTTTGGTGGGTGGGGATGTAGAGAGTATAATTTAGCTTCCTCAATCGGCTAATGTTAAACTGGCTATCAGAAGTTGAAAATAAAAGATAAACATTACAAGTTAACCATTAAAGGGAATAAGAAGGGAAGGTAAGGTAAGATTATTCATATCTGAATAAAAAAATTTACTAACCTTTTTGTTTGCTGCTCTTCTAGCTCTTTTGTTCTGTATATAACTTTCACTCCCTGGACACAAGTAAGTTTTACTTGAAGACAACAAAGCCAGAAAACAAGAGATAAAAATTAATTAACATGCAATTCACAGTGAGGAACAGCATAGGACATGGCTCACCGGAATGGTTTCTAAAACTTTGGATACATTTGGGGAGGCAGCTTTCCCTTCCACAAAAAGGAAAAAGTTTGAAACTCCAATGACCTTGTGGTAAAAAATCCAGGGCAAAGTCTGCTCTAAACCGGCAGAAGTGCTTGTTGTAATGCATATCTGATAAGTACAAGGTTTCAGAGAGAGAAATTATACATAACCATCTGGGTTCATCTGCACCAAAAACAACTAAATCTCTTTTCCTAACGGTATCAAACTAGCAAGGCAAAAATATTACATAATCCTAATCAAAAGACGAGAAAAATCACGTACAAGATCAAAATTCCAAACAAATTCCATTTTCTCAGCACATCATCAGCGTCTCACGCAATAGTTAAACGAAATTCATAAATATATAGCAAACATTCGTCAGAATCAAAACATAATAGCCATTCAAATAAAAAAACAAGGCGCATTGAATGAGATCCAACAAACAGTTCCAGTCAAAATCAATCAGCCAACTTAACAAGATTCGATCAATTTTGGGGCCACATCCACACACACATCCATACACCGAAATCCCGCGAAATCGATTAAGCAGCGAAACACAACAAATCCAAGGCATGAAAAGTAATTAATAAAAGTAAAAGAAGAAATACTGACCTTCGGCTTCAGATCCGTGCCGTAGTCGAACTTCCAGTCACGGTAATACGAAAATGCAGGGGAATGACTCCGACCTAGAAGATCGACACAATCCGAATGGGAAGAATGAGAAGGGAGAGAAGGGGCGGTAGTGGACATACCGGGGAATTCATGCTGGTCCGGTGACCATCGGGTAACGGGGTCGTTAAGGCCGCCCCGCCATTGGAGGAGGAAAGCGAAGCAGGCAAGAGACAAGGGGAGAAGAGTTAAGAGGAAAAGCAAGCGAGAAGCAAGAGTGTGAGAGGAAGAAGAAGAAGAAGACGAAGAAGACGAAGAATTGGGTCTTAGAGAGAATTGACCCGCCATGTGAAGTTGCAGAAGGAGAGTGTTTGGTGCATCAAAGAGAGAGAAATGGGAATTTGGAGAGAGAGAACTGAAGGACCTGGCGAAGGAAGAAGGAACCGTTTTGTCGTTAGGTGTTAATCGGCCGATTTCAATTTTTTTTTAATTATTAAATATTTTCGAATTTTAAATGGTTATGTACTACAAACCAATCATCGTTTGCCTCGTCTTTAATTTCTTTTTTATTATTATTTTAGTTTAAATATTATTTTAATTCATTTGATTCAATTTTAGTCCATATATGTCCAATTTCATTCTTTGAACTTTTAATAAATCTTAAAATTTAGTTCTTTAAAAGATTTATTTTCAAATATAAGGAAATGAGTAAATTTATTTACAAATATAGTAAATATCACTCGTTATTAATAATAGACACTGATAAATATCATTTATCACTATCAGTAATAGATAATAATAAGCACTAATAGATGTCCATCACTGACAAGAATAGATGTCTATCAATATTTATCGCTAATAGACAATGACATTTTATTATATATTTAGAAAAAATAATATGTGAATATGTTTTTAGATTTTAAGGTGAAAATGCTAATAAATAATGGAAAGGTTTAGAAAAATAAAATGAAAATTATTTTAAATGATAAAACTGCTAATAGACAGTAAAAATTTGTTGTATTTATAAATATTTTAGTTCATTTTTTTATATTTGAAGATAACAAAAAATAAAATATAAACAAGAAATAGGGACTAAATTTAAGAATTCTTGAAAATATAAAAACTAAAATTAGACATTTGAAAATATAATAATAACTTAAATCATACCAATTTGAAAATACAGAGATCAAAATGATATTTTAATCTATTAGTTTTTACTATTTTGTTCATATCTATTTTGTCATGGTGTAAAGGTTCAAATAAAGAAAAAGAAAATTTTATTTTAGCATGTACCATTAATGCTATCTCATTATATATGGTAATGGAATCGAAAAGAAATAAGAATATGTAACATTTTTTTTTTTTTTTTGGATAGAAATGTTTAGACCCCGCCAGAAGAAAATGTTTATAGAGGAAAAATTTCGGATAATACACCATTAATTTAAGAAAAATGCCATTTTGTTTTCAAAATTTTGATTTGATATTTAGATTTCAAAATATTACATTTTTATTAAGTCTAATTTATGCTTATTCCTATATATTTAAAATAATACATTTTTATCTTAGAGTTTCAAGTTTTTGTTTCTATCTAGCCTCTTAGTTCAAGATTTATATTTTTACATAGGGAGAGGGACGAAGCAGTTCGACCAATAGGGAGAGGGGCGAAGCAGCTCAACTTGTCTCCATCTCTCGAGTCGAGCTCAATCTCTGGTATTGTTTGGTCTGGAGTGCTGTTCATCTTTCTGGATGATGAAGCCCTGTTTGCTAACATTTCAGATAGGAATGCTGCCTCAACCAGAGAGATCAACCAAGTGCCTTTCACTAATGAGCTCAGGGGTACGAAAAAGCTGTATGAAAGTGAGTTCTTCGTTTTCGTCGACCCTATCAGCAGCTATCCACACAAGCATATGATGTGTAAGTGTGAATAGAGGCCAAGAAAGAACGACAAAATCCGAGGGAAAAGTTAACTAGCCGCAACTAATCAAAATATTTGCCAGAAAACAAGCCCCTCCAACACCCGCAGTGGAAACACCTAAAGGTGAATTTGGTATCTTTCTGGTCAGTAATGGAAGTAATCGTCCCTACCGTCGGACCAGGTTCTCTTTTCAAGATGGAATTATCTCGCCATCCAGATATAATAAAGAATTTCATTCGATTTCGCCCCTCTTCCTCTCGGTCGAGCTGCTTCGCCCTATCCACTCATCAATCACGGTGTTCAACTGACTTGCACTGATAGACCCCTATTGTATTGGACGTTTTATTTTTTTTTAATAAATACTTAGTTTTGGTCCTGAGTGTAAATATTTGTTAATTAGTTTAAGAGATTTTTTCAAGAAAATTAATTCTAGAGAATATAAGAGTGTGTTTGGATTAACTGGGGGGAATATTGGTTATTTTTAGAAGAGAAGTAGGGTTTTAAATGGCATTGGGATGCATGCAAAAGGAAAAAAAAATTCCCTTTCTCTCTTCTTCTTCTTCCTCCAGCCGCCCCCCTGCTTCAGTTGTCTTCACCGTCGTCGATCGTGCCAGCCCTTCGCCAGGGAGACGATGTAAGCTGCGCCGTCCATTCCGTGCAAAGTCCAGCCACGCCGTCAGTTTCTGTCTCGCGCCGCAAGCCTCCGTTTCGCGCTGTCTGCTTTTGTTTCGCGCGAGCCTCTTCCGCGCCGCTTTTCGTCCGCCACACGTCGATAGTCGAAGCCCAACGCGCATCAGAGCATCCCTCGTTCATTTTGTGCATCGGAACAGTGTCGGTTGTCATCAATTTACGGCAGTCTGGTCGAGCGGTCTGTTGAGGGTAAGCTATTTTCTTGGTAGCCCATTGTCAATTTGGGGATTCTTAGGCCTAATTTGTTATTGGTTTCAGGAGCGTGTGTCGGTGAAGGGACTTCTCAAGCGGAGTAAGGTCTTGTTTTGGGACAGTGCCTTATCTTGAGGTAAGGGGTTTACTGTTGATTGCCCTAGGATGTTGTTAGGCCTACTGTGAAATATTTTATTTCATATGTGAAACTGTGATAGAATTTGCTATGGGTGTTGTGCTGAATTCGATAAGTTGAATTTGAATTATTCTTGCTGTGATGAATTTGGGATGTAAGGATTAAAGGTTACTGTGATAAGGTTGAAGCATGGATATAATGTGTTAAGGTCTGATGTTGAGTTGATGTATGAGTTATAAGTGGACTGAAACAGTTGATGGAAATATGGGGAACGGTGTTAAAATTTAATGTTGAGTCATGGCCTTGATTGCATGGTTATGTTTAAATATGTACTGATGTCTGTAAGCTTATGCCCATATGAGATTTTAGTGACTGTTAGTATACCATTGGGCCACGCACATCGCATGTATGAGCCTTCGGGCCACACCCTACATTTAAGTACGGTGTCCTTTTTAGGATCACCACTTGTTATTATGTTGTGACCTTTGAGTCACTACTTATGAAAGCGTGTCTTCGGGTTCGCCCCTTATGCCTATGCCTATGCCTATATTTATGATGTCGTTGTGCATTTTTGGTCCAATAGATAAACTAATAGGTCACTAAGTGGGCCCAGTAGTGGACCACTTACTGAATATATTTTTATACTCATCCTTTTTTTCCCCTATTTTTCAGGTAAGAGTAACGACAGGCTGGCGAATGACAAGAGAGATCCATGACCTGGCCATTAGAACGTTTCACTACTTCCACATATAGTATTATGTTTTGAATTCTGGTTTAGGAGTTAGGTGTCCTTCATTATTATGCAAAATATATCAATTTTATTATTTGACAATTTAATTTTTAACATTTGTTTTAGTAGAAATTAGGGGTACTCCGACCGGTAAATTATTTTATTTTATTTTTGCTTTAGTTTATTTACCATTATTTACTTATGTTTTCCCATCCTTGCTCGTTTGAGCATTATTAAATAAAATTTTTGGCTCTTTAATTTGATGATTCAAAAGACATTGTACTATGCATGCATGAACTAGCATCCTAGAATATTGTAGGAAACTAGGGTCGTTACAGTTGATATCAGAGCCTAAGTTTTAGGTTTTGTAGACTGGCTTACATGTGAGTCTAATCTGTTCCTTATGGTCACAAATGGATCTTTCGTCATCACAGGTATATTGTTTTAAAACCTTTAGGGAATTACATATACATAGAATCCTACTTGTGTGCTGTCGTTTGATGGTTTACCCTGCTAGTGTGTATTAAAGTGCTGCATGTGATCACCAGGTATGGCACCATGCACTAGAGGAAAGGGCGGTCGAGGTAGGAAAGTAGTTGAGAAGCTGGACCCCGACTTGAAAAAACCCGAGGTGCAGAGCCGAGAGGTGCGGGACCCGCCACCTCGCGACCCCTCTGGGTCAACCTGACAGAGGGTTAGATCAAGAAGCAGGCCTCGAACTTTGACTGTACCCCCACTAGGACTGTTGTCCTCAAAAATCCCAGTGGAATATACGACTATGGCTGCAACTAATGGGAACGTCGTCACGCAGGCCATGGTGGGACAGCTAAAGGGTATGGTGGCCGAGCAGATCGCCCAGCATGTACAATCACAGCAGGCGCCATTCTCGTCGGCCCCGTTACCACCAGTTCAGAATCAGGATAAGGCCATGAGTCGGACCATGGCAAGCCCTTCGTTGGAAGCTGGATACCTGCAAGATTTCAAGAAATACGATCACCCGACGTTTAACGAATCCTTAAAAGACCCCACAAATGCAGAATTGTGGTTGTCCATTGTTGAGGGGATCTTCTAGTACATGAGGTGTCCAGAGGAACAGAAGCTGCAGTGTACCGCTTTCATTCTCATCGACAATGCCAAGCGCTGATGGCGCTCGGCTGAGAGAATGATAGAAGCCGGTGGAGGCCAAGCCACGTGGGATCAGTTCAATGAGCGATTTTATAAGAAGTACTTCTCTGCTCATGTGAGGTGTGAGGCATTGTGCAAGCCCTAGAGCCTCCCACCTACGTCGCAGTTTTCCGAGCGGCAGCACGCGTGGGTTATCATTCAGGGATAGAGTTCCTAAAGTCCTTGACGGAGGAACCAACCGGCCCCCGGCCAAAAGAGGAAGGTTGAGCAGAAAGCTCTAGGACCTCCGCAAAAGGTCCAGAGTACAAGCAGGCCAGTAGGGAATGCTCAACGATAGGCTATGACTTCAGGAGGAGTTTGGAGGGAAAGGCCGGTGTGTAAGTCTTGTGGAAAGCGTCATTGGGGGCGCTGTCTGATAGGCACCAAGACATGTTTTAGATGTAAACAGGTAGGGCATACGACAAACCAATGCCCTAGTAGTGGTTCCGGAAGTGCGGGGGGTCAGTCCCCGAGTTTGCATCAGGGCAGTTCAAGCCGACACCAGCAGCAAGGTCGGGTCTATGCCACAAGTCGTCAGGAGGCTGAGCACTTGGGAACAGTGGTGACAGGTACACTCCCAATCTTGAGGCACTATACCTTAACATTGTTTGAATCGGGCTCGTCCCACTCTTTCATTTTGTCATTGTTTGTGAACATGTCATGTTAGTTTTTGAGCCTTTGGGCTATGTTTTGTCAGTGTCTACACCGTTGGGAGAAATTATGATAGCCAGTGAAAAGATAAAAGCATGTCAGTTAGAAATAGCAAACCGCACCCTCGATGTGACTTTGATAGTATTAGCCATGTGCAATTTCGATGTAATTCTGGGCATGGATTGGTTAGCTGCTAACCATGCTAGTATAGATTGTTCTCGTAAGGAGGTGAATTTTAACCCTCTTAGAGAAGCTAGCTTTAAGTTCAAAGGGGCCAGGATAGTAGTGTTGCCTAAGGTGATTTCAGCAGTTAAGGCCAAGAGGTTGTTTAGCCAAGGTGTCTGGAGCATATTGGCTAGCGTAGTTGACACAAGGGAAACCGAGGTTGCACTAACCTCTGAACCAGTTGTGAGAGATTATCCTGATGTATTTCCGAAGGAACTTCCAGGAGGTTGTTTAGCCAAGGTGTCTGGAGCATATTGGCTAGCGTAGTTGACACAAGGGAAACCGAGGTTGCTCTAACCTCTAAACCAGTTGTGAGAGATTATCTTGATGTATTCTCGAAAGAACTCCCAGGACTGCCTTCATCAAGGGAGATTGATTTTATGATTGAACTGGAGCCAGACGCTATTCCCATATCCAAAGCTTCGTACAGAATGACTTCGGCAGAATTGAAAGAATTAAAGGTTCAATTGCAGGAACTGCTTGATAAAGAATTTATACGACCTAGTGTTTCCCCGTGGGGTGCACTAGTATGTTTGTGAAGAAAAAGGATGGGTCATTACACTTATGCATAGAGTACAAGGAGTCGAATAAGGTGACCATTAAGAATAAGTACCCCCTTTCTAGAATCGATGACCTGTTTGACCAGCTACAGGGTGCTACCGTATTCTCCAAGATTGACCTACGGTTAGGTTACCATCAGCTGAGGATCAGGGATAGTGATATTCTGAAGATTGCTTTCCAATCCAGATATGGGCATTACAAGTTCATTGTAATGTCTTTTGGTCTGACCAATGCTCTAGCGGTATTCATGGATTTGATAAACCGGGTGTTCAAAAACTTCCTAGATGCCTTTGTAATTATTTTTATTGATGACATTTTGGTATACTCCAAGACAGAGGCAGAGCATGAGGAAAATCTTAGGAAGGTCCTAAGAGCACTATAGGAAAATAAGTTGTATGCAAAGTTTTCCAAGTGCGAGTTTTGGTTACAGAAGGTGTCCTTCCTTAGGCACGTGGTGTCAAAAGATAGAGTTTTAGTGGATCCAGCTAAGATTGAAGTCGTTACCAATTGGCTTCGCCTTACGACGGTCAGTGAAGTGCGTAGTTTTCTGGGTTTGGCTAGATACTATCGTAGGTTTGTAGAGAATTTCTCCAATATGGCCATACCATTGACTCAGCTGACCAGGAAGGGAGCTTCGTTTGTTTGGAGCAAAGCGTGTGAGGACAGTTTTCGAGACCTCAAGCAGAGGTTGGTTTCAGCCCCGGTTCTCACCGTACCAGACGGCTCCAGAAACTTCATGATTTATAGTGATGCTTCCAAGAAAGGTTTGGGTTGTGTGCTCATGCAACATGGTAGGGTGGTCGTCTATGCCTCCTGCCAGATGAAGAACCATGAGCGCAACTATCCTATCCATGACTTGGAGTTGGCAGTGGTAGTGTTTGCCCTAAAGATCTGGAGACACTACTTGTATGGGGAAAAGATCTAAGTGTTCACCGACCACAAGAGTCTGAAATACTTTTTCACCTAGAAGGAATTAAACATGAGGCAGTGCAGGTGGCTTGAGTTAGTAAAGAATTATGACTGTGAGATCCTTTACCACCTAGGTAAGGCGAATATGGTAGTCGATGCTCTCAGTCGAAAGGTAGCTCATTCGGCCGCCTTGATCACTAAGCAGGTTCAGCTGTGTAGAGACCTGGAATGAGTGAAGATTGCGGTGGCAGTGGGGGAAGTCACTTCGCAGCTAGCCCAGTTGACAGTGCAACCAACTTTGAGGCAGCGGATTATTGATGCTCAGTAGGGTGATCCTGACTTGGTTCAAAAGTGTTGTCAGGTAGGGTCAGGTCAGGCAAGTGAATTTTCTATGTTAGTGGACAAGGGTCTTTTGTATCAGGGACGGTTGTGCGTCCTAGCAGATGATGGCTTAAAAGGGGAACTGCTGGTGGAAGCTTATAACTCTCCATTCTCGATGCATCCAAGTAGTACCAAAATGTACCAAGATGTGAAGCACTATTACTGGTGATCTAATATGAAAAAGGAGATAGCTGATTATGTCAGTAGATGTTTAGTTTGTCAGCAGGTGAAGGCCCCGAGGCAGAAGGTAGTAGGCTTTCTACAACCTTTGGATGTGCCAGAGTGGAAATGGGAGAGTGTGGCAATGGATTTTATTACGGGGTTGCCCAGGACAGCGAAGGGTTTCTCGGTGATTTGGGTAGTGATAGATAGACTCACCAAGGTGACAAATTTTATTATAGGAAAGCCCACGTACGCGGTGAGTAAGTGGGCTCAGTTGTACATGAAGGAAATAGTAAGGTTGCATAGTGTGCCAGTGTCAATTGTGTCCGACAAGGGCCCTCGTTTCACCTCCAGTTTTTGGAAGAGCCTCCAGGAAGCTTTAGGGTCGCGGTTGAACTTCAGTACAACGTTTCACCCCAAACTGTTGGGCAAACAGAACATTTAAATCAAACATTGGATGACATGTTGCGCGCTTGTGCGTTGGAATTCTCAAGGAGTTGGGACTTGCACTTGCATTTGGTGGAGTTTGTTTACAATAACAGCTATCAGGCTACCATTGGTATGTCGCCGTTTGAAGCTCTTTATGGTAGAGGTTGCAGGTCTCTCGTTTGCTGGAGTGAGGTTGGGGAGAGGAAACTGGTGGGGACTGAGTTAGTGGAGTTGACGAATGAAGCCATGCAGAAAATCAGGGCCAGAATTCTAGCAGCACAAAGTAGACAGAAAAGTTACGTATATGTCAGGTGAAAAGATTTGGAGTTCGCAGGTGACAAGGTGTTCCTAAAAGTGACGCCGATGAAGGGTGTCCTGAGGTTCGGAAAGAAGGGTAAGCTAAATTCACATTTTGTAGGGCCATTCGAGATTTTGGAGCGGGTTGGTTCTGTAGCTTACCGTTTGGCCTTGCCGCCGTCCCTCTCCGCGGTCCATAATGTATTTCATGTCTCCATGTTAAGGAAGTATTTAATGGACCCGTCGCATATGGTGGATTTTGAGCCCTTGCAACTGAATGAGAACTTGAGTTACGAGGAAAAGCCCGTGTAAGTTGTGGCCAGGGAGGTGAAAGTTTTGCACAGCAAGGAAGTGCCATTGGTGAAGGTCCTGTGGCAGAATCATCAGTTTGAGGAAGCTACTTGGGAGTGAGAAGACGAGATGAGGGCACTGCATCTAGAGCTCTTCCAGGATTAAAACTTCCGAGGACGAAAGTTTATGAAGGGGGGGAAGAGTGTAACGTCCCAAAAGTATTTTTGTTCAAAAAAAAAAAAAAAAGAAAAGAAAGAAAGGAAAAAAAAAGGGAAAGAAAAAGGGGAGGAGGGGAATATTGGTTATTTGTAGAAGAGAAGTAGGGTTTTAAATGGCATTGGGATGCGTACAAAAGGAAAAAAAAATTCTTTTTCCCTTTCTCTCTTCTTCTTCTTCTTCTTCCTCCAGCCGCCCCTCTTGCTTTAGTTGCTGTCACCGTCGTCGACTGCGCCAGCCCTTCACCAGTCGTCTCCTCTTTCGATCCGTCGTCGTTCGACCTGACGCAAGCCACACCGCCGTTCTGTGCGAGGCCCAGTTGTACCGTCAGCTTCTGTCCCGTACCGCAAGCCTCCGTTCCGCACCGTCTGCTTTTGTTTCGCGCGAGCCTCTTCCGCGCCACTTTTCGTCCATCACACGTCGATAATCAAAGCCCAACGCGCGTCAGAGCATCCCTCGTTCGTTTTGTGCACCAGAACAGTGTTGGTTATCGTTGATTCGCGGCAGTCCGGCAGAGTGGTCTGTTGAGGGTAAGTTGTTTTCTTGGCAGCCTATTGTCAATTTGGGGATTCTAATTTGTTATTGGTTTCAGGAGCGTGTGTAGGTAAAGGGACTTCTCAAAGGGAGTAAGGTCTTGTTTTGGGACAGTGCGTTATCTTGAGGTGAGGGGTTTACTGCTGATTGCCCTAGGATGTTGTTAGGCCTACTGTGAAATATTTTATTTCATATGTGAAACTGTGATAGAATTTGCTATGGGTGTTGTGCTGAATTCGATAAGTTGAATTTGAATTATTCTTGCTGTGATGAATTTGGGATGTAAGGATTAAAGGTTAAGGTTGAAGCATGGATATAATGTGTTAAGGTCTGATGTTGAGTTGATGTATGAGTTATGAGTGGACTGAAACAGTTGATGGAAATATGGGGAACGGTGTTAAAATTTAATGTTGAGTCATGGCCTTGATTGCATGGTTATGTTTAAATATGTACTGATGTCTGTAAACTTATGCCCATATGAGATTTTAGTGACTGTTAATATACCATTAGGCCATGCACATCGCATGTATGAGCCTTCGGGCCACACCCTACATTTAAGTACGGTGTCCTTTTTAGGATCACCACTTGTTATTATGCTGTGACCTTTGAATCACTACTTATGAAAGCGTGCTTTCGGGTTCGCCCCTTATGCCTATGCCTATGCCTATGTTTATGATGTCGTTGTGCATTTTTGGTCCAATAGATAAACTAATAGGTCATTGAGTGGGCCCAGTAGTGGACCACTTACCGAGTATATTTTTATACTCATCCTTTTTTTCCTTATTTTTCATGTAAGAGTAATGATAAGAGTAATGACAGGCTGGCGAATGACAAGAGAGATCCGTGACCTGGCCATTAGAACGTTTCACTGCTTCCGCATATAGTTTTATGTTTTGAATTCTGGTTTAGGAGTTAGGTGTCCTTCATTATTATGCAAAATATATCAATTTTATTATTTGACGATTTAATTTTTAACATTTGTTTTAGTAGAAATTAGGGGTACCCCGACCGGTAAATTATTTTATTTTATTTTTGCTTTAGTTTATTTACCATTGTTTACTTATGTTTTCTCATCCTTGCTCGTTTGAGCATTATTAAATAAAATTTTTGGCTCTTTAATTTGATGATTCAAAAGACATTGTACTATGCATGCATGAAGTAACGTCCTAGAATACCCTAGGAAACTAGGGTTGTTACATATTTCGTATAATTATTACTTTAAAATTAATTAATGGAAAATTAATATCAAAATTAGTAAGAACCAAATGAAAACTAAGGACGCATTTACCTCTTTGTGATCACAAGTAGAAGTGTAACATCTTGAAAATTAAGAATCAAATGAAAATTAAACTCAAAACTTATAAACCAAAAATAATTTTTAACTAATAATTAAAATATATATTCATGCATTGGGATCAATCACAAATTTACACATGTCCTCAAACTATGAATTTAATTAAAGTTAAAATGATGAATAAAGTCTAAAAGAATAATTTAGATATCTGAAAAATAAAAGAACGAAAAAAGAGAGCCAAAAATTTACTCTTTAACCACCTTTGTAGTATAGATAGAAAGTATATTATAGATAAAGAATAAATTGTCATATATTATAAATATGATAAATTAGGTGTAACGTAGATGTCTATTATTGGTGTCTATTGGTCATGTGTCACATATCCATTACTCCATGTGTTATCCATGTATCTCAAGATTACACACTATTAATGTCTTGTCTATATTGCCTATAAATAGTGGCATATGGTGGGTTTTAAAAGATACACATTGAGCAAAATCCATGAAAATTGGAGATAGTTGAGATTTTAGAGAAATTTCTCATTTCATATTTTGTTAATTTATTTTATTTTATTCATTTATATATTATATTTATTTAATATTTATTTATTTTATTATATATTATTATTATATTATATTTTCTCCATATTTGTGTTCTCGTTGTGCTATGAATCTTGGAGAAACTATTAAAGAAGAAAATACGGCATCCAGTCATGACAAAGCAAAAGTTATATTTTCCTTCGTCATCATCTTCACGAGAGATTGAAAATGGAGTATTTTACAATAAAATATTCTCGTATCTTGTGGAAAAATTTGAAAGAGATGTATGATCATAAAAAAACAATTATTCTTCCTAAAACTCGTTATGAGTGGATGTACTTAAAGCTACAATATTTCAAACCAGTAAGTGATTACAACTCTGTATTATTTAAAATCAGCTCAAAACTGTTGTTATGCGGGAAGAAAATTACTGATATTGATATGTTAGAGAAGACATTTTCTACATTTTGTGTCTCGAGTATGCTTCTACAGCAGCAATACTGAGAGAAAGATTTTAAACAGTATTCTAAACTAATTTCATGTCTTCTCGTGGCCAAACAAAATAATGAGTTATTAATGAAAAATCATGAATCTTGACCAATCGGGACGTCACCATTCCCCGAAGTGAATGCTGTGAATTTTAATAATAATCATGGTCGAGGTCGTGGTCGTGGTCGTGACCATGGTAGAAGAAGAAATAATTATTATTTTCGTGGTGGCCATTCTAATCATTCAAATATTAAAAGAACCACACAAAATGATGATCACAAAGGGAAAACTCCACAAGATAAGAGTTCAAAAAGTGTTGAAAATAAATGCTTCTGATGCGGAATGGTTGGGCATTGGTCACATACATGTTGTACATCAAAACACTTAGTTGATCTCTATCAAGCCTCCATGAAGGAAAAAGAGAAAAATATGGAAGCAAATTTTGCATACCAGGATAATGACATGTTTGACTCATCTCATATAACAAATTTGGATGTGACGGACTTCTTTGAATCTCTTGAAGAGAAAATCGGTAGAATTGATGGAACATCAAGTGTTTCCTTTGGTTTTGAAAATATCTAGATTTAATGTTACTTTTCATCTCCATGTTTTTTTTCCCTCTTAGTAGATGTTAACCTTTGTATATTCCAAATGTTGTTTTTCTTATTATAATTATTTTCTTTTAATGAAGAAACCTGGATCATTTTTATATGTTGGATGACTAAAAAATGAGTAAAGAAAATCTATGTCTGGCAGACAGTGCAACTACACATACAATACTTACAAGTAGAAAACTAGCAATGCTGGAAACAAAAGTCAAGATAATATTAGGTTTTGCAAACATAATTGAAGGGTTTGGGAAAGCAAATATTATTTTACTGGGAGAAACAAAATTACAATTGACAATGCATTGTTCTCTAGCCAATAAAAGAGAATCTACTTAGTTTTAAAGGTATACATTGCAATGGTTATCATATTGAGATTGGTAGAAAGATTAATATGAAGTATTTTTATATCACATATGAAAAACATATACTGAAAAAGTTGTCTGCTTTATTTTCTAGATTATATTATACTCATATAAGAGTAATTGAAACATATAGAATAATGAACCTAAAGTTCATGAATCCAGATATATTTACAATTTGGCATGGCAGATTAGGTCATCCAGGGTCTATAATGATGAGAAGAATTATTGAGAATTCAAATGGACATCTATTGAAGAGCCAAGAGATTCTTCAATCTAATGAATTATCATGTGATGCTTGTTCTCAAGGCAAATTAATCATTAGACCATCACCAGTCAAAGTAGGGACTGAATCACCTGCATTTCTAGAACGAATTCATGGTGATATATGTGGACCTATTAAACCACAAAGTGGGTCATTTAGATATTTTATGATATTAATAGACACATTCAGCAGATAGTCACATGTATGTTTATTATCAAGTCGAAATCTTGCATTTGCAAGATTATTTGTTCAAATAATTAAGTTAAGAATACAATTTCTTGATTATACAATTAAGAACATTGTTTTGACAATGCTGATGAACTTATATCCCAAGATTTTGACAATTATTGTATGTCAATTGGGATAATTGTTGAACATCCTGTAGCTCATATTCATACACAAAATAGTTTAGCAGAATCATTTATAAAATGCTTGCAATTAATTGCAAGACCATTACTCATGAGAGCTAATCTTCCTTCATCTATATGGGGACATGCTATTTTGCATGCAATGTCACTTGTACGCATTAGGCCAATATCTTATCATAAGTGCTCACCATTACAATTAGCTTATGGCCATGAGCCAAATATTTCCCATTTGAGATTTTTTGGATGTGCAGTATATGTTTCAATTGCTCTACCATAACGTACTAAGATGGGTTCTCAAAGGAGGTTAGAAATACATGTCGGATATGATTCCCTATCAATTATTAAATATCTTGAACCCCTGATGGGTGATGTATTTATTGCACGATTTGTTGAGTGTCATTTTAAGGAGACAAATTTTTCAACATTAGGAGGAGGAATTAAAAAATTGGAAAAATTAATTACATGGAATGCATCATTATTGTCTCATTTAGATCCCGTACTAATCAATTGAACTTGAAATTCATAAAATAATTCATTTTCAAAATATAGCAAATCAATTACTAGATGCATTTATAGATGCAAAGAAAGTAAATAAGTCACATATACTAGCTGCAAATGTTCCATCAAAATTGATATCCCAACACAACAAGTTGTCACTAATGAGTCTGGAACACGCCAGAAGCGTGATAAACCAGTGGGTTCCAAAGATAAAAATCCTCAAAAATAAAAAATAATTAATAGTAAAAAAGACTGATTGAGGATGTAAATACCCATGAAGAAATCTTCGATATGACTAGTAAGGAAGGTGAAATACCTAAAGATAATAATGAGATTTCAATAAATCATGTCATGATAGGAAAAAAATGGGATCGAACGAATGTAGTTATTGGCAACATATAATGTTGCTCTTGATATTGTATCTGAAAATGAGGATCATGAACCAATATTTGTTGAAGAATGTCGACATAGAAAAGATGGCTTCAGTGGAAAGAAGCAATCGAGGCAGAATTAAACTCACTTTCAAAACGTCAGGTTTTTGGATCAGTAGTCTGAACACCAGAAGGTGTCAAACCTGTGGGATACAAATAGGTATTTATAAGGAAAAGAAATGAAAATAATGAGGTCACAAGATATAAAGTAAAACTAGTTGCACAAGGTTTTTCACAAAGACTTGGTATTGATTGTGAGGATATGTATTCTCCGGTGGTGGATGCAATTATACCAAGATATTTAATTGGTCTGACTGTGTATGAAAGTTTGGATATGCATCATATGGATGTAGTCACAACATATTTATATGAATCTTTTTCCAATGATATTTATATGAGAATCCTATAAGAATTTAAGGTACCTGAAATATATAAATCAAAATCCCGAGAATTGTATTCGATAAAGTTACAGAGGTCATTATATGGATTGAAACAATTAGGACAAATGTGGTACAAACGTCCGAGTGGATATTTGTTGTAAGAAGGATATCAAAATAATCCAATATGTTCATGTGTTTTTAGAAAGAAATCACAGTCAGGATTTGCTATTATAACTGTATATGTTGATGACTTAAATATAATTGGAACTCTTGAAGAGCTTTCAAAGACAATAGAATATCTTAAGAAAGAATTTGAAATGAAAGATCTCGAAAAAATAATTTTTTTCCTTAGTTTGTAAATTGAACATTTAGTAGATGAGATATTTGTTCATCAGTCAACTTATATAGGAAAAGTTTTGAAAAGATTTTATATGGATAAAGCATGTCCATTGAACATTCTAATGGAAGTTTGTTCACTAGATGTGAAGAAAGATATATTTCGACCTCGAGATAATAATGAAGAACTTATTAGTTCTGAAGTACCATATCTTAGTGCAATTGGTGCACTTATGTATCTTGCTAATAATATAAGACCAGAAATTGCATTTTTCAGTAAATTTATTAGCAAGATATAGTTCTCCTCCAATAAAAAAGACATTGGAACATAATTAAACATATACTTTGTTATCTCAGAGGAATGACATATATGAGTTTGTTTTATTCAAATAAATCAAATTTTGAATATGGGTGCGAGTGGCCAGGTCGCCGATTCAAACCTACCATTTTGGGGATTCATCTGATTTTGGAGTTGGGAACTCAGCTACACAAGATGAAATTCACTCCTTCCCCGAGGTAGGGGTAAGCAGATAGATAGCTCTTTTAAGGGCGGATGCCGACGCTTGAACAATGTGGTGCCACACACATTCTCTTGACCCGAGAGGTGTTCACACATAGTAGGATATGTTGTATTGTTCATTAGAGGAATCAGTGGTACTTAAGGAGTGAGATGTAACTACAGAGGCATAACGATAATTTGGCCCAACTGTACTTACGAGCATCTGTGAAGGGTCATCGTACTCATGATTGGTTATATCCGATGGACATAGAAATATATCTGTGGTAAGAAGAGTTCAGCTGTTGGTCTTTAGTGGATGCCTGACAATTAATGGATGGTGGATCTCGTGGCTAAAGAGTTTAGTAAGCCATTCATGTACCGTTAGAGCTTCGAGCTACAGGTCCATTAGGTCCCCTGGGTAGCTTGGATAAAGTTGAGAACCAGTATTTGGGTTAATTTGAAATGTTCAAATTGACAAGAAGAAGTTCGATTATATATGATAAAATTGGACTGGTTAATTATATATGATATAATTGGCTAAATGTATGAGATACATTATTTTGGAGGAAATTAGATATAAATATGATTTATATCAAGTAGAGGAGAAAATACTATAGTAAATATGTGATATCAAACTATAGGATATAAATATAATATGATTATATTTATTAATTAATTAAATTGGTTAATTATAAGATAATTATGCCAAAAATCACGTTCGGACGTGGGTTAATGGACAACGTCGCTTATTGTAATCGATGAGTTAAAATGAAAAAGATTTTCATTTTGAATCGTCCATCAATCGTCCAAAGTATTCGTGGGAGAGCGTGCATTGGAGAATTGTTGAACTACCGCTTAAGTGTTTATGAGAGACTATACGATAGCTCTTCTCTGCCTAAACGATCGTCCACCTCGCGCTAAACGATCACACACTGTCGCCTACACGATCGGATAGCTTCTTTAAACGATCGTATAGTGTGCCGATTTTACTAAACGATCGTGTACCTTTTCCTAAACGATTGTTTAGTAAATCCTACACGATCATGTAGCTTCTTCTAAATGATAAGTAGACTACTATACGATAGCGGCTTTTTTCCTCCCACTTGCTTATCGCCTACACGATTTGTGTTTCCTCCTTCCTCTACCAAATTCACCAAAGCCCACTATTTGAGTTTTCACTTCGAGAATATCCGGGGCTCTTTAGTGGTGGTGTCATCCCCTTGTGGTCGTGAGTTTGCGGTTGTTCGTGTTGCTGCAGTCGACACTTCCGCCGGGCGTTGGTAGATCACTTGGAGGGTTTCGCTGCATTGGAGTTTCAAAGATTGAAGATTGTCTTCAACTGGTATGGAACTCTACCCCTTTGTTAATTTGTTGTTCGTAGCATGCTGATAATTAGATTTGTTTGCATAACTGTACGTGTTGAATGTATATTATTGTATTTCGGTCACTAAGTGATATGAACGTGCTCATGGAACTCTTAGATATGAGATCCTTTAATTGGTATCAGAGCCAGGTTCTGATACTCCAATTTCATCTGTTGCAACGAAATGACTTTTACATTCATGATGGGTGCATTTCTACACTGTTTAATTGTTAAATCTGTTGTGGGTGTGCGGGATTAATGGATATTTTCGGGATGATTAGCCTTGGTTTGATTTAGATCCTTTTACATTTGCGGTTATTTGTAAAGGTCCTAGCGTTTTTGGGCATTAATAATCGTTATCGAGTCTGTATTCAAAGTTTGTTTGAAATTTTGAGTCGTTTGTCAAAGTTCTGGGCAAGTGTTGCGGCTCTTTGAGGAAAGAGGCGATCTAGGGTTGATTGCATCGTTCAGAAGTTATTCTACGCGATCGCTGTTGATTGCATCGTAAAGATGAAGAAGTACGCGATCGCTGATGAACACATCGGTTAAACGATGGGGAATGCAATCAAGAGTTGGTCGCATCGGGTTGACGATCGAGTACGCGATCGCTGAGTATCGCGTCGTGTAAACGATGAGATGCTCACGGATCGCTTAATGCGCGGGCGCACTAAATGGTCATTTAGGTCAGCAAGCTTCATCGCTTAGTAACTGACAAAACGTTCGCTTAGCATCGTAAGGTAAGTCGTTTACCTGGTTACACGCATCGTTTTAGACGATGAGACGCTCGCGTATCGTTTAAAGCACGCACGCTAGCAATCGTGAGTTCGCGGTTGTTCGTGTTGCTGCAATCGATGCTTCCGTTGGGTGTTGGTAGATCACTTGGAGGGTTCCGCTGCTTTGGAGTTCCAAAGATTGAAGATTTTCTTTAACTAGTATGGAACTCTGCCCCTTTGTTAATTTGTTGTTTGTAGCATGCCGATAATTAGATTTGTTTGCATAACTGTACGTGTTGAATATATATTATTGTAGTTCGGTCACTGTGAGATCGGAACGATCCGAACGTGCTCATAGAACTCTTAGATATGAGATCCTTCAGTAGAGACGTGCGAGTGAGGGTGTTCTATACAAAGAGTTTGTATAAGACCTAGACCACGAGATGACTAGACTCTGTATATAATGTTGTTGATACTAGAGAATTACATCTCACCTAAGCGACCATAGGTGACACGACCTCAATCCTGAGTATTTTGGGAACTTCTGCCTTTGAGGGCGGTCCTTTGATTAGTATGGGTGAGAGTGGTCAGATTGCCAACTCAACATGCCTATCTTTTTAGGGACTTGTCTGATCTGGGAGCTAGAAACTCAATCCACAAGATGGAATTCACTCCTTTCCCGAAGTAGGGATAAGTAAAGAGATTGCTTCCTTAAGGGCTGGTTCCAAGGCTTAAACATATTGGTCACAACTTCTCTTTGGAAGAGAGGACTCAGTCATAGTAGGACTATGACTTATGTTCATTAGAGGGATCAGTGATACTTAAGGAGTTAGATGTAACTATAGGGGCATAACGGTTATTGGCCTAGCTGTAGTTACGAGCGATCTATAAAGGTTGTTGCACTGTTGATTGGTTAAGATGGACACATAATATCTGTGGTAAGGAGAGTTCAATTGTCGGTCTTTAGTGGAGTGCCTGGTAGTTAACGGATGGTGGATCCCGTGACTAAAGAGTTTAGTCAGTTATTCACGTACCGTTGGAGCTTCGAGCTACAGGTTCATAAGGTCCCCTTGGTAGCTCAATGGATTCAGTTGCGGATCACTTATTGTGTTGATTTGAAATGTTCAAATTGACAAGAGGTAATTCGATTATATATGATATAATCGATATGATGTATAAGATACATCTAGTGGAGGATTAATGTAAATGAGATTTATATTAAATACCATGGAATAGAAAAAGAGCTATGGTTTATATATTTCATGAGATGAAATATTAAAACTATAGGTTATATATATATTATGGTAAGTTAGTTATCATTTATATTTATAATAATATTAATTATTGGATAATTAATTCTTTTTCTCTAATAACCAATTGAGTGGGAGGTTATTGGTGGTTTCATAGTAACCATGAGATAAAAGGAAAATTGTTTTTCTATTTTTAGAAATTTTAAAAAAAAAATTGATTTTGAGATTTTCTCTCTCGGAAAAAGAATCTCACAGAAGTTGTCAAGTAAATAGGATTTACTAAGCGACAGTTTGACAAAGGTGAACGATCGTGTAGTGTTTGTAGGCGACAGACACGCAGCTAAGCGATGAGCTAAACGATCGCTTTGCTTTTGCTAGACGATCACTTAGCTTTTACTAAACGATTGGGCATCGACCTATACGATAGGTTCTGTCTTCTCCCACTTGCTCAATCGTTTACACAATTGTTGTTTCCTCCGTCGTCTGCCTCAAACCAAGTCCACATAGAGCCTACCCTCTGGATTCTCACTCTGAAAATACCAAGGTAGCTTTTTTGGTGGTGTCATACTCAACTCAATATCGTCGAGGTTCTGTGGAGGCTGTTTGTGCTGTTGGGGTGTTTGTGACCTAGGCGATCGCTGAGTTCGAGTGCACGGTGTTCGTGCTTTGTAGCGATCGTGTTGGACAAACGTTTGAGGTTTCCGTGTTCGAGCATTCGTGTGATCAAGGAGCATGGAGATGAGTCTACAAATGTGTGTAGATTTCTCCTTGATTATTTATTGTATCATACTGTAATTTCTATCATGAGTACATAACCATATGTTTCTATTTTTTACTATAATTGTAAAGTTCATACATGATTGTAATTTGAAATGATCTTTTCTGCTGCTCATGGAAATCCTCATGATCGATTTCCTTCAGATGCAATTACACTAAGATATTTAATTGGTCTGACTGTGTATGAAAGTTTGGATATGCATCTTATGGATGTAGTCACAACATATTTATATGGATCTCTTGATAATGATATTTATATGAGAATCCCATAAGAATTTAAGATACCTGAAATATATAATCAAAATCTCAGAAATTGTATTCGATAAAGTTACAGAGATCATTATATGGATTGAAACAATTAGGACAAATGTGGTACATCGCCTGAGTGGATATTTGTTGTAAGAAGGATATCAAAATAATCCAATATGTTCATGTGTTTTTATAAAGAAATCACTGTCAGATTATAACTATATATGTTGACGACTTAAATATAATTGGAACTCCTGAAGAGCTTTCAAAGGCAATAGAATATCTTAAGAAAGAATTTGAATTGAAAGATCTTGGAAAAACAAAATTTTTCCTTGGCTTGGAAATTAAGCATTTAGTAGGTGGGATATTTGTTCATCAGTCAACTTATACAGAAAAAGTTTTGAAAAGATTTTATATAGATAAAGCACAACTATTGAACATTCCACTGGAAGTTTGTTCACTAGATGTGAAGAAAGATATATTTTGACCTCGAGATGATAATAAAGAACTTGTTGGTCTTGAAGTACCATATCTTAGTGAAATTGGTGCAGCTATGTATCTTGCTAATAATACAAGACTAGATATTGCATTTTCAGTAAATTTATTAGCAAGATATAGTTCTTCTCCAACAAAAAAGACATTGAAACGGAATTAAGCATATACTCTGTTATCTCTAAGGAACGATAGATACGGGTTTGTTTTATTCAAATGAATCAAATTTTGATCTAGTTGATTATGCAGATTCTAGATATTTATCTGATCCACATAAAGCTAGGTTATCTGTTCACATGTAGAGGAACTGCTATATCATAGCGATCAGTGAAACAGACTATAACAACCACTTTCTAAAATCATGCTGAAATTCTTGCAATTCACGAGGCTAGTCAAGAATGTGTATGGCTCAGCACATTCGTGGAACATGTGATTTGTCTTCTAATAAAAATCTTCCAACGATATTATACAAAAATAACACAACATGCATATCATAAATCAAATGAGGATATATTAAAGGAGATAGAATAAAACACATTTCACCGAAGCTTTGCTGTACTCATGATCTTGAAGAAAATAGTAACATCAACGTACAACAAATTTGTTGGAAGGATAACATAGTAGACTTTTTTGCAAAATCATTATCAACCACAACTTTTGAGAAATTGGTGCACAATATTGGAATGCGATGACTCAGAGATCTCAAGTGATATTTCCATAACGGGGAGTAAATATACTATATTTTTTTAAGAGTATCAGATTATATGAAATTTGTACTTTTTTTCTTCATTAGGATTTTTTCCCAGTGGGTTTTTGAGACATATTTTATATATATATATAGAACATCTAAGTGGGAGTATTATAAATATGATAAATTAGGTGTAATATAGATGTCTATTATTAGTGTCCATTGGTCGTGTGTCACTTATCCATTACCCCATGTACTATCCATGTGTCTCAAGATTATATACTATTAGTGTCCATCTAATCTACCTCCTACTTGCCAAATTGCCTATAAATAGTGGCATTTGGTAGATTTTGTAAGATACACGCATTAGACAAAATCCATGAAAATTGGAGAAAGCGGATATTTTAGAGAAATTTTTCATTTCATATTTTGTTATTTTATTTTATTTATATATTATATTTATTCATTTATTATTTATTTTATTATATATTATTTTTCCATATATGTATTTTTGTTATGCGTCGTGCTCCTCAAATTCACAACATTATATGAATTAAACAATACTCTTTTTCATGAATAGTGAGTTATCTCTTTGTTGTTACTTTTCAATCTAGAAATATATATGTTTTTTCAAGTAGAAATTCATTAAGAAACTAAAACCAAAATGAAACCACCAACCAAAGACCACATCACGGAAGCACATCAGCTGGAAATATATATGTTTTTTTTAAGTAGAAATTCACAACATTTATTGTAGGATGTTCTTTTGTCTATATCATGTGAAATTGCACAATACAAGCATTCAACTACTTCTTCTTCTTCTCTCTCTCTCTCTTTTTTTCCCAATGATCTTTCTTTTTGTTGAGTCTTGATAATTCTTATGACAAAAAAAAGTCGCAAATAAATAAATGACAAAAATTCATTCACCAAGGGATGATTTGTTTAATTCCTTAAAGGTAATACAACGACACATAACTTAGGGTATGTTTAGTTTAACTATTCAAGTATTTAATTATGAAAATAAACATTTTAGAAAATATTGAAGTATTTAGTAGTCGCTCAAAATAATTTTTAAAATCGATAAGTGTATTTTAAATAGTTTTTAAATATTTTTTCTCTAATCATTCCAATCAGGCTATTAATTATCATGCTCAAAGATTCCAAAATCTCGAACATCTATAACTTAAAAAGTATCCACATTATTGGGTGAATGTCTCTCTACATTCTTCAAGACACTTCTTTTATCTAGATGATTCATATTTGTTCTTTTTTCCTATCCTTATTAAACAAAACTTATAGAAAAGACTATAAAATTGAAAGGCATGCAAAGATTTCAAGTACTAAAAATTAAAAATAAAGTAACAATCTTGAACTAAGAGAGAAATTAAATTTAACATGGCTATATCACCATACTTCTTTAATATCTTAATTTTTCTACTATATAACAACGTAGACAATTTATGTTTTTTTAAGAGGTGTTTGATAAATGGGTATAAGTTGTTGGTTTGGGTTGATATTTATTACCTATGTTTGTTAAGCCCATAAAGAAAAACGGTGGATTATAAAAACCACTTTTTTTACCCATCCAAAATTAATCTTGAAAATTAGTGATATTTTCATGTTTTTTTCTCTTCCCTCATCTCAGTCATCTGGATTCTCCCCATATATTATTATTATTATTATTTTTTAATTGTCAAACCTTTGGAACGCCACTTTACAAAAATTTGATATGATGATTCGGTTCATTGTTTTTATTCGATTTCTTCCAAGGATTGATCTTATCTTATGTTATGTTTTATCTGAGGCCCTCGCTGTGTTATATTATAAGTATCGAAAAGAACATATATTTTGTAGTTTTTTGGAAATAACCAAATATTCAATCCTTTCATATTATTTTTGTGATCTTATGAAAAATGTTACTGTACTACATCACATTCTCACCATCATAATCAAATGAAAGGTAATTATCCTATGTACAATTTCAATTCCAAATATACTATCCATATTATATAAAATTAAACTATATGTTATGTGAAATAATAATGTTAAGTTAGCAAGTTCAATATATACACATACAATATACCAATTAGTAATTGAGATAACTACCTTCAATATATATACATACAATATACAATATATCAATTAATTGAGCAGTAATATGAAATGTATTTTGTTGGTATGTTTTGTGATTGAAGAGAATTAGAATTATTACAGTTTTTGAAAAGAATATATGAAAAATAATCTATTCTTTTCTACAAATTGAGAAAAAAATTGAGATTATCCAATTTATGTCATAAATGATTTGAGAAAATACATGTATATTTAAAAATTAATCAACAATAGCTAAAAAATAAAAAAAATGAAATAAAAAAACAAACAGAAAAAATAGAACTAATCTCATTCACAAAAAACTGTATCAGATCCCCCAACTCAACTCAGCACAACAAACACAAACAATAATTATCAACTCAACTCAACTCTACAAACAAACGCAGATAGTTTAACTTTTCAGATAATAATTACCAACTCAACTCTCTACTTTTATCATGCACCAAACACACCCAAAAGAATTTTGACCTACAAGGCTTCATTTAAACAAAAGAAATATTTAAGCACGTGCTAAAAAACTTCAATGAGAGAAGTTGAGTGTAAAGAAATCCAATATTTATGAGGGAGTTATTTTAGCAACTATAAAGTAAACTCTTCATCTAAGATGCATTAAATTTTTTTTTTTGTAGAATTAGTTTCATTAAAATTTGGCTTTAAATAACTAAATTTAAGATTTATTTAAAGTATATGTAGGTTATGAAGGAATCTGTAAAGGTCTTGAGCATAAACGTGGACAGTCCCAATTTTTGGTTTTTCACATAACACAAAATTATAAGAAACAAAATTATGCCAAAAAAAAAAAAAAAAAAAAAAAAGAATTTAAAGCATGCCAAAAATTGAGAAAAGGAAAATCAAAGTTCAGAAAAAGCTTACCCTTGAAGAATCTTTCTTCACATGAATTCCTTTCTCTGGTATTGTCACGAACAAAATATGAATGATCCAAATGGCCACCACCAATTGAAACCTTATGTATTCTCTAGGATGAGAATGCAAGGAGTTGTGGGCTCTTGGAAGATTGTTAGAGAGGGAGAGATTGAGAGGAGAAGAGATTTTTCTTAGAGAACTTTTTCTTATTTGTTGTAAACTACAAGAAGAAGCCGAAAAAACCGTATCTCCCCTTCTCCACCACTTTGATCGTGAGATGAATAGAGAATTAAGGGGAGGGAAGTTATTTCCCTCCCTTTAAAATTCAAAATAAAAATAAAAATAATAATAAATTAATTAAATTTAATTATATATATATATATATATATATCATTTATAACATATGGCCTATGGTTTAATATTGTATCATATACAATATAACCTATAATTTAATTCTCTCATCAATGGTATTTAATATAAACTCTATTTTATATTAAATTTAATTATATGAATCAATTCAACATTAAATTTAATATATGAATCACATCCAAATATTTATTTCCTCTTAAATAAACTTTATATTATAATGTATAAAATACATTATATTAATTATATCATATATAATTAAATTAAATCAATTATATCACATATAATTAATTCCCTCATTTAATTTGAACAATTCAAATTAATCCAAAATTGATTCTCATTAATTCCTTGTTGAGTTACAAAGGGGACCTCATGGACCTATAAATTGAAGTTCTAATGATACTTGAATAATTAATTAAACTCCTTTAATTACATTATTTAACATCCATTAACGGTAGGGTACTCTGTTAAAGACTACAACTGTACTTTTCGCACTACAGATAAATTTCTGTGTCCATTGGATATAACCAGTCAACATTGCGATGACCCTTCATAAATTGCTCGTAAGTACAACTGAGCCAAAATTACCGTTTTGCCTCTATAGTTACATTTAACTTCTTAAGTAATGAATAATAAGTTATAGTCCAACTATGACCAAACCCCTCTTTGGCCAAAAGAGGGTGTGGCGCCACATTGTTCAAGTCCCAAAATCAACCTTTAAGAGAGCAATTTATCCACTTACCCCGACGTCGGGGAAGGAGTGAATTCCGTCTTGTGTAGTCGTGTTCCTAGTTCCCTAATTAAACGAAACCCCAAAATGATAGGCTTATTGAGTTGGTGATCTGATCACTTCCACCCATACAAATCAAAGGACTGCCTTCATAGGTAGAAGTTCACAACTCATTCAGGATTCAGGTCATGTCACCTATGGTCATCCTGGTGAAATGTAAGTCTCTATTATGAACGGTGTTATATAATGAGACTAATCATTTCGTGATCCGGTCTTATACAAACTCTTTGTATAGGATACCCCGCTCATATGTCTCCACATGAATGATCAAGTTCAGATCATTTGTAGCACTTTACAACACTTGTAACATCTACAAAATAGATCGTATCCATAATGTCACTAGAATAAGGTATCCAATCTTATCCATCTACTTCAGACCGTTTAGATTATCATTTAAACATGATCCACTTGTATGTCTCTACATACATGTTTAAATTACTTAAAAGAACCTAGAATCTTAGTTTATTGAATTTAGTATGTATACATAAAAAAACAATTGTTTTATTAATAACAATTTGTTTATACGATGTTTACCAACTACGAGCATACAAGAGAGATTTAGGACACCAATTCCAACAAGTTAAAATATCACTTTGAATCTTGTACTTAAATTTTCCATACATCGTTATTCCTAAAACCTTCGATGTCAAATATAAAAACTCCTTATTTCAGGGATGAAATACTTCAGATGACTTTAAGGTCAAATTCTCGAGCTAAATTTTTATTTTAGAAGAAGCATCAATCAAAAAGTGAGTTTATTATATAAAATGTGAGTGAAATTTTGAGAAATGATGTTGGAAGTCCCTCTCTAGTATTCTCGATGAGATGAAAGTTTTAGGTAATCCTTATGCTATACTTAATCTTTCAAATATTCGAAATTACCTTCCTATTATTTATGATTTTGATGTTTTTATTACTATTAGAAAAGATACAAGAACTTTTATTAAAAATCTAACTGCAAATTACATCGCATTAAAGAATTTTCAAATAGTCATAAAGTCTTCATAACTAGTATAGATGACATGCACAAGTGTATGCTCGAAGTAATAAAGTCCCAATAAACTGGGTAGTGCCCTCAGGGAATTAATATTTGATTTAACTAGCTATCAAGCGATCTTTTCGACTTTATTTGGAGAATCGAAACAATATAGTTTTGTAGACTAGAAATTAAAGAAAGCAAATAAATGTTCAAACTAGGGAATCACTTGACTAAGATGTCCTAGAATTTTGATCTCATTCAACATTGTTATGTAATCAAAATATTTTTTCTCAATTAAAACAATGTATTAACTTAAGCCTAGAAGGTCTATGATCCAGATTTCCTCTTACGAGCTCCACCATTTCCTATGTCTAAAAGCCAATTCTATTTTCAAGCAATTAAAACTAATGTTAGGGAAAATGGTATATATAGAACTGAATACACTAGCAAATTGATTACACCTCAATTATTAGAAACAATACAATCAATATATAATATCCAAACTCAAATGAAATCCAAATGGTGTAACAAGGCTTAGATATTAAAATAACCAAAAACTTGAAAGAACTTCAAAATCTTTGGAAATTCAAAACCTAGTCGAGGCATGCTTCTGGTAAGCGTTGTCCTGAAGACAATTATTTGCTCTGCACGGGCTACAAGCAGACTACAACAATCGTCTCAGCAGGATACAATGACTATCTCTGGTAGAACTACAACCTCAAACTACTCGGATCTGACAGAACTCTTGGATACTTGCTCTCAACTCAACTCAAGAACAAAAGAAAGAAATGAGAGAACTCTTCAATTTGGACTGGGATGCTATAAATGAAGAACAAAATTGCTATTTATAGGCTAGCAACTTAGTAACTCTCTAAATTACAAAATAAGATCAAATAAATATAAAAATTAAAACATTTGTCAAATTTAACTCAATTGAGTTGTTACTTGAAAAAATCAAACATAAATCAATCAAATTAAAAAAAAAAAATACAAATTTAACTTTCATACATATATATGAAACATCATTTTAATTTGATGTTTCAATTCAATTTGAAAATTTCCAAACAATGAATTTAATCTATACAATTAAATTCATTTTATGTTTCAAATCTTCACCAAACCTTCACTTTTTTTCATTAATATATCCAACAATCCCTCACATGAAATAATGTGAGAAAAATCAAACAAAACTGTTGAGAGCAAACAGACAAGCTATGCATCAGAAGAGATGTCTTCTGAACTTGAACCTTCCTTAGTGAATATCAATTGAATTTACTGAAGAAATAGTGAGACTAAGCTCTAGAATTATCCTTCTGAGCGATCTCACTTCTACTCTCATATAGGTAATGTTGATTAAGAGCATCCTGTCACCACTCCTCTTGTAAAATATGATATCAATATAACTTTAACATCAACAGTTCATACACTCTAAAACATCATAGAAATGGGAAGAAACTATAAGTTTCTTAATGTGTCAACTATGAATTATCCAACTTATATTAAATTAATATTTGAACTCCTTCAAATATTTAATTCTCCCATAAATTAAAATTAATTTTGAATCACATCCAAAATTAAATTTATATCATAAAGTTTAATTAAAATATAAACTTTATATTATAATGTATCATTATACATATCATTATACATTATACTATTTCTCTAAGTGAATCTGAACATCTCAAACTCAAATTAAGATATAATTACCTCAATTTCTTTTACGAGCTAGAAAGAACCTTATGGACCTATAGACTAGAAGGTCCAACAATATGAAATTAATTAGTAAACTCAAACAACATTAATCAATATTCGTTAACTGTGGGTACACTCCACTAAAGACCCACAGTTGCACCATTCTCACTGTAAATATATTTCAGTGTCCATGGATATAGACTAATAACAACAAGTTAGTCCTTCACGAGTATCCGTAACAGAAGCTAGGTTAAATTACCATTTTACCCCTAGGTTACCTTTGTATCCTTAAGTACCAGTGTACCTCTAATAAACAATTTGTTTATGGTCCAACCATTAAACAGAAACCCTCTCAGACTAGTGAGAGGGTAGGGCTCCTTTTCCAAATCCCGGAGATTCCACTTAAGGAAACACTCATCTACTTACTCTAAAGTCGAGAATGAGTGAAATCCATCTTGTATTATTATGTTCCCAACTCCTCACTCGATCTTGTTCCCAAAATGGTAGGCTTATTGAGTTGGCAAACTTGCCTCTCTCACCTATATAAATGAAAGAACAATCCCTCATGAACAAAAGTTCATAATAGACTCAGTATTAAGATTAAGTTGCCTAAGTCATCCTATTGAAATAGAAACCTAACTAGTCAACAGAATTACATCTAGTGATTACTATTTTGCGGTCCGGTCTTATGCAAACTTATTGCATAGAATATCCCCTCTCGCATGTCGTCTACACGAACGCGTTGGATCATTGCGTTTGTATCAAATATAAAGTAGGTCATATCCTATTGCCACCAAGATAAGGTACCCAACCATATCCTTATACTATAGGCTCTTAAGGTTGTATCTTGAACATTGATCCCTGTATGTCTCCACATACAGTTCAAGATTCATAAGACAACCTAGGATGTTAGTTTATTGGATTTAGGGTTATTAAGACAAAACACGTACAACACAATCAATAGCACTTATTGAAATAACATCGATAACTCTTTATTGATGACAGTCAATTATTTACATTTACTATCTATGAGTTTTAGGGCATAAAATCCAACAAGAATATCATCTTCTGTTGCCATCTCTTGAATGTCTCTAGTTTTTCAAGATGAGGTTTTACAATGGATGATCCAATGATGGTAGAAGCAACGACATTGATGGAGGAGTTTGCAGCCATCAGTTCAAATATATTAATTGTCTTCAGGTTGTTGGAGGAAAATGGTGTATATAGAACAAAATATACTAGCAAACTGATTACACCTCAATTATTAGAAATAATACACTCAATGTATAATACTCGAACTCAAACGAAATCCAGATAGTGTAACAAGACTTAGATATGAAAATAACCAAATACTTGAAAGAATTTCAAAACCTTTGGAGACTCAAAACATAGTCAATGCAAGCTTCTGGTAAGCGCTGTCCTAAAGATAATTATTCGCTCTACACAGGTTGCAAGCAGACTACATTGATCATCTCAACAGGATACATCGACTAACTCTTGTAGAATTGCAACCTCGAACTACTCGGATGTGGTAAAACTCTTGGATGTACTCTCAACTCAAATCATGAACAAAAGAAAAAAAAAAAAAAAAAAAGAGAGAGAACTCTTCAATTTGGAATGAGATGCTAAAAATGAAGAACCAAGTTGCTATTTATAGGCTAGCAACTTGGTAACTCTCCAAATTACAAAATAAAATTAAATAAATACAAAGATAGAAACATTTGTCAAATTTAACTCAATTGAGTTGTTATTTGATAAAAATCAAATATAACTCATTCAAGTTTAAAAAAAAAAACTACAAATTTAACTTTCATACATATTAAATTTGTACATGAAATATCATTTTAATTTGAAGTTTCAATTCAATTTGAAACTTTCTAAACAATGAATTTAATCTACATAATTAAATTCATTTTATTTTTCAAATATTTACCAAACTTTCACTTTCTTTCACTATATATATCCAACAACTAATAGACATAGCATTAAGTCTCTTCATTCTTAGTCTCTAATATTTTCCTATCGTTCTCATGCATATTCCAATATCAGTTTATCATACTAGTTACAATTTAAAAATCTCTTTGTCAAGTAGATTTAAAAGCCTTAAAACAATTAAACGATGATCAAGCATTCAATTGAGAAAGTGAAAACATGATTAAAAGCCGAAACATTCTATTAATCATCCATAAACAATATTGAAATCAATCAATTCCTAGAACTACAAATTAGTTTAGCCATTCATATTAAGAAAATAAACCTTAAACATGTTGTACAGATATATAAAGAAAGAGATTAAAATTAGCCGTTGATCAATCCGTCACCGATAATGCATCAACGTCTTCTTCTTAATCCCACTTCAATCAACTCCACAATCAAGCTCTGAAAAAACTCTCTAAATGGCAGCCTCTCGGCCTTTGTAAAAAACCTTAAGTGACTCCCAAGTTGGATCTCCCTTCAAATGACGGTATAAAAAATTTAAATAGGGCAAAAAATCGACATAGTGCCACAGCGCTCTTTTAAAAGTTTGCGTTTGATGATTTGGAGCGCTACCTTTCCATGATGCGCAAACAATGATGGATGACAGTTAGAAGGATTTAATGACATACCAAAGATGACGGACGACATAAAATATGCACAAAAACCTCTCGAAAAAAGTGCATCGGGCACGACGCTACTGTGTGTCGTGCTGCCTTTGGTCTACACTTTTTAGCTCCCTTTTGACTCATCTTTTTCTTAGGTCAAAGTTTGACCTTTTAATTTTTTTTTTTTTTTTTTTTTTTGTCTTTTTACTCCAAATTTGGCTCGTTCTACTCCAAGTGCTCATATCCTACAAAATAGATAAATAAAGCAACAAATAATTTTTTTATGCAATAGCCTACGAAACACTTTTGAGGTTTGTTTCAATAGACACCTTATTTACTTATTTGTTTTCCAAGAAATGTACAAGAAGCTCTAAATGACCCAAATTAGTAAATAGGCGTCGTGGAGGAAATGAATTCTCTAAAACAAGGCATTACTTGGAAAATATCATAGTTGCCCAAAGATAAAAAACTATGGAATATAAATTAGTGCTTATAGTAAAGTGAAATAATCACGATAGTGTTGAAAGATATAAAACTAGATTAATAACTAAAGACAAAACTTCACTCAAACCTATGAAATCCTAATTAGGAGACTTTCGTTCTCGTTGCAAAAAAAAAAAAAAAAAAAAAAAACTCTCCCTCAAAATTCATGTCTTGCATTAATTTGGATTGGACACTTCATCAACTAGATGTTAAAAATATTTTTTCAATGAAAATTTAGAAGAGATATCTAAAAGTCTTCTATCAGGATTTGAAATCAAACTTCAAAATAAGTTTCTAGATTAAAGAAATCTTTTTATGGTCTCAAATAATCTTCAAGAGTTTGGTTAATCAAACGCTTTGGAAAAGTAGTCTCTTGTTATAAATGCCTTCAAAATCTAGAAGTCCACACCATTAATTACTCTAAAACAATAAAAGTGCTATTTTAATTGTTTGTATCTGTGTTTTATTTCCATAGGTAAAGATGGTGAAGATTTGATTAATCTTAAAAACAACTTTGAGAGTGGGTTAAAGCATATATTCGGGATGGAGTTTGCAAGATTTAAGAAAGATATTCTTTTTAGTCAAAGGAAGTATGTTATTGACTTACTTCAACAGATAGCTTTATTTGCCTGTCATGCAACAAAAACTTCTATCAAATCGGCTTGTGAGTAGACTAATTCATTCATCTCACACACATCAAATACAACATTTACATTAAATATGATGATCCAATTTTATTCACTCACTTGAACCCACTCATTTCAAAATTATGTATAGAATTCAAAGATATTTCAAAAGAATCCCATATAAATATATATTATTTGAGAAATCTGACCATCTTCAAGTTGAAGTATATATTGGTGTAGATTGAATTGGAAGTACGTTCTTTTATTGGAAGAAATTTAGTTACATTGCGTTGTAAAAAAACAAAATGTCGCTACTAGTAATGTTGAACCAAAATTCAGAGCCTCAACTATAAAATTTGTTAATGTATATAGATTAGCAAGATATTTGAAGAGTTAAAATTGTCTACAAAAATACCTATATTTGTTTATTGTGATAAAAATGTCTATAACTCATAATTAAGTTCTAAATTATAGGACAAAACAAGGTGAAGTCGACAAACATTTCATGAAAGAAAAGATCGACGTAGGTGTAATATGCACATCTCTTATCATTCAACAAAAGAAAAAATGATTTATAAATCTAAAGAACTTTCAAAATGATAATATGATAAATTGATATTAACGAGCGAACTATGAAAAATATCTAGAAACGAGTTTGTGGGAAAGTATTGAATTTTCTTTATTAATAGTAACATTATTATTTTGCAATATTGGTCGTGTAATATGCTTTTATTTATTAATTATATTTTTATAATTATTAGTTGATTGTTTTAAATAGTAAAATTGCTGAAAATATTTTAAATATAGCAAAATGTCGCTAAATCAGTGATAGACCATAATAGACTGACAATGACATTTTACTATATTTGTAAATAAATTTGCTCATTCTTCTTTATTTGGAAACGATCTTAAAAGAAAAAAAATATATTTTAAAATAGAAGAAATACAATGATTTTAATTTCTTCACAGTCGAATCTAGGGGTGGGTTTGGTTCGGTAAGATTCATTTCGATGGTCAGACCAAACCAAACCAAATTTTCTAATATGTGAAACCAAACCGAATCGCATGGAATTTTTAAAAAAATCTATGTTATGTTTTTTTTAATTGAAAAGCTATTTGATTCAATTTGATTTTAAATTCGGTTTTGTTCTTTAAATTAAAAACGATTCGGTTTTAAATTTGATTTTACTCTTTTTTAAAAATAAAAATAAAAATAAATAAATAAATAAACATATATATAGTTAAACACGATTCGATTTGGTTTCAAATTCGATTTTTAAAATTGAAACCGAGCCGAACAGAATTAATTATGTTTTAAAATTTCTTCAAACCAGACCGTACCACATTTTTCAGTTTCACTGAATTTTTGAATAGGTTCGATTCGGTTGGGGGTCGAATCAAAGACAATTTTACAAATCAACCCCAATAAATAAATAACTCCATCTAAATAGCATTATAAGAATGATTGATGACTATCTAATCCCTAAAATGATACTAAGAATGCAAATATCAAAAGTTTTTTTTATTATTTTTTTAGGAATATATAATTTCTACAGCATTTAAACCTCCATTTTATTAGTTTGCAAGGTTCAAACCTCGTGCCAACAAGAGCGTAGTTCAATTGGCATTTCATACCTCATGTTCTAAGATTTGATTCCTCCACCCCACACTTTAATTACAATACCTTTACAAAAAAATGTTCAAACCTCCGCAAAATAATAATAATAATAAATAAATAAATCTTTCACATGCGGATAGATCCAACCGGTACAAGTTTGTTTTGCCTATATCTTATTCATTTGAGCTCCGATTTGGACGATTCAAATTGCGTTGGATTCGTTGTTCCAAGCTCCCCTAAGCTTGTTTGATGATAGATCCAACAAATACAAATTTAGATCTAACAAACAACTAGGGATTGTTCCACATAGTTTATTGTTTGAAACTATAAGAAGATTTGGTATAAGATTTAGGAAGATCACATACTATTTTGAAAAATTACTTGAATCTCGATGTAATCTCTCTGAGATGTACTGAAAAAGGTCCAAAGGCCCAAAACAATTGATAAGGGTATTATTGGCCCACTCTGTTTAAGGACACACGAGAATATTCCATGAAATTCGATAAGTGCCAACACACTGGAAACATTTCAGAAAAAAATGCGATGTCAATGAACATCATATTGGAGGTGGAACTATTCGTAAAAATGTCTAAACTTGCTTACCTTAAAATTTGAGCTCTAAACTCCTCTTGTTTTGTCCGAAAACCTCCAATTTTCACCACTGACCCAAATTCAACCGAGGGCCTAACCTTCTAAGAGGAAACGAAGTGGAATATCTTATTTCCAAGGTTAAAAACTTGTACCAAACATGCTGATAGAATATCATTTTTCATTCCCACCTCTTATTCCATGAACCAAACGAGCCATTAAGGTCATATTTATGCATGATGAAATGTACATAAAAAAGATCAAGCCATGTTTTGCCACAAACCATTCTATCATCATATTTTCAATACTTCATAAATCAAAGCTCAACACATCAAATCATAAATGTCACCATGAACCTCTACCAATAGCTGTCAACCCATGAAGCATGCGTTGAGTACCCAGTTCCCATGTGTCCAACTTTCCCTTTCGTTCTTTAAGTCGAAATTCAAATCTCAATACTTGCATATTTTGAGTTGTGGTATTAAAAAGCAAAGGCGAATCCACAAAGTTGAGCATAAAAAGGATCGAAGAAGAGAATGCCATCACAAAGACCAAACCTTATTGAACAAATAAAGAATATATTACCAAAATCGCAATGATTTGAGTACCGAAGATACTAGAAAAAGATAACTTCAAAATTAATTTATTGAGGTATGAATTGAATGAAAGATAATTAAATGTGAGATGAAACAAACTAAAAGTGAAAAAAAGAAATTGTGAAGAAACCCCAACGGATGGGAAGATCCTTGAAAGTTTGAAATACCACATCCCCAACCAGTGGGGAGACCAGATGAATTGATCTAACATCACCTTTTTAATAGCTTTAGCACGTCTCCTACCAGATGAAGTGATCCAGTGACAAGAACCTGAATCCAACACAAAATTTGCTCAAGTAAATAACTATTTTCGATAATTCTTTCCCTTTTTAAAGCTTAGAAAAGAACACATAATGAACTGCATGAGATACAATTCAGAAGAACTCGACCAAGCACAAAGTAAAAGCTGATAATGGAGAAAGGTGCAGAAATATGATCAATGAAGAAAGAGAGAATGGAAGAGGAAAGGGAATGACTTAGATATCTATCCCCCAGTGACTATCCCCAACTTTCATCTACCAATGAAAAGAACAAACTATTCCCACCATCTAGTTTCACTTCAAAATTACGGAAAAGAGTCAAAAGGCCAAAAGATGATGTCAAGAAAGAAATTTCACCGCCATTCAGAGTAAGATTTAACTATATGTCAATTCAGTGAAATATCTAACCTGTAGTCTAATGGATGGGGATTCTCGAACACAATCCCTCAACAATTTTATTGCCAATGGCAAAGAAGGCATCACTGCGCTGCCACTCAAGTTGTTATCCAAAAGACTTGAGAGTGATTCCTCATACAGAGCAGGCAAACCCCGCTCACTGTCTAGCTTAAGATCCTTTTCAAATATAGCATCTGGTCATCACAAGCATACGAGATGACAACCATGTTTGATCAAGATTCAAATAGAAGAATTAAATCATAAATCATTAGTTAACTCCTTATATTAAACCACCTGTTAAAAATAGAAAGCTTTCGTGAATTAAGCATTTAATCTATCAATAGCCTTACAATGCTGTTCATTCATAAAAATTGTCAAATGAATTGCTAATGTCAAATGGAATCATTTAACGAAACCATTGCTTTGCTGCATCATCAAATATAACTATTGTTCTAGGGAAACTAAGTATAATTCACTTGCCCGTGAGTTGCACCATTTTTAATTTTTATAGCAATACAAAACCTTCAAAGTGGGCTATCACACACAGCAAGCCATTACTTTGCCGCATCATCACGCTCGGTCTGTGATTGCTTGTTGAATTTGTAGGTGTTTGTTTGGCTTAAAATAAATTGTAGCTATTATAATGGAGGAGGGCATTCCTTTGCATCGGTCATTTTGAGAGAAAGGTTGAATCTTGTGGCAAGCTGGTTTTTTTGCTGTCACGTAAGGCCTTTGGATTCAAAGAAATATCAGGATTGTTAGAGCAATTGAGAAATCCTAGGAAGAGGTGTAGTCTCTTGCTAGCTTTAATGCTTCTCCTCAACTATGAGCGTTGTCTCCAAGAACTTTCGTAATTATCCATTGTCACATTATGTACTTATGGATCGGAGCCCATTATTTTGCGCAGTTCAGTCTGATTTGGCTCCTTCAGTAGGGATCTTTCTATCCTTTTATTTTTCCTTAATGAAAGCTTGATATTCCATCTAAAAAAGAAAGAAAAAAAACTCCAAAGTCCCAAGTCAGTTATTTTGTCAATTGGGAGGGAGTCTTGTGCAGGTACATTTGGGGCCCAATTTTGTAGTAACATATAGAATCACATTCCGTTACGTCAGGCCAGGGAATATTTAGGGAGTTAAGGTGGGGGTCCAAGGGTATCCTAACAAAAGGCATTTCACTATAAAAGGTTCTAAAAAGTGAAGAGTCTGACCTCCCGAAGAGAACACTCTAATTCTTTTCCATTTTTGTATAAATGCAATCAGTACAGTGAGACATATAACTTCTATATTTTCCATCCGTAAATTCAAGCTTTACTTCAACAAAGATTTTCAATAAAATTTGAAAGCTGGAACGCAAATGAAAACGTAAGAATAACCACTGGTTGATAGAGTCGAGCTTAAACGATGGTTTATTTCAATTGAAGAACTGAAGGAGTGTTTGGAGTGTTGAATTGGTTATTATAGTTCGTAATTATTATAATCTGTGAGTTATAATAGTTTGTAGACTATTATAGTTTGTATCTAGGGTGCACTATTTTAGTTTGGGTTATAATAGTCTACGTTTTGAGTGTAGACTGTTTTAGTTTGGACAAGAAATAGTAAATACAGTAATAAAAAGAGAAAGACAGACTGAGTAAGAAATAGTACACACTGTAACAAAGCGGGATTTGATATAGTAATATTGTAGTTAAATATAGTTAATTGTAGGTTATAATAGTTGGAAACACCAACTATTATAATTCAAGCTCCAAACATGGAGTGAGCTATAATAGCCCACTCGCACTTGAAGTTGGGGCCCAAACACCCTCTTGAGAGTTTAGTATTCCCTCCCTCCGTGGTACCTAACATTGGTTATTCATATTGTTGATCATTGTAATGATTTAATATATATTATATTCCACAGAGAGAATTCCACGAATTTCTATTAATCACCTCTTTTTTCAAAGAAAATATTTAAGCTAAAGCCATATTGGAATTAAACAAACATTCACTACTTTCATAGAGAATGCACGACAGGCATAACTGCAGCATATAAAAAACAGACAAAGAACTTACATAATATAATCAATTACTGTGCATACTTGAGAACAATAAGAGAACAAATAATACCCTTTCCATGCATAATCTTCTCCCAAAGTCTCTGGAGGTTGAGTTGCCATGACAAGTCCTTGTTTATAATATCAGATGAAGTCACTGAATTACCGGAAGAGACTTTGCTATATGTTGACATGGTAGGGACGAAAAGGGCTTTTGAAAAATGAACACCTACAGATAAAAGACCTAAGTCAGAAAAATGGGCTCCAAATCTTAAAACCCTGCAAAAACTGATTTGAAAGGAAGATCAATGCGAGCATGTCTATTAACCTTTTTCCATTTATAATGAACAAAGAACACCTTTTATATTATTAAGATTTCAAAATGTGGCTGCTGAAAACGAAAATTACTTCAGAACCACCACTGTTAAGCATATACCAATGAATCAGCGTGCTAAAATTCTATCAGCAGCTTCCCAAAAATCACCACGGCCCTCTCTACTCAGCAAGATACCACGCCATAAGGCAGTTAGATCCTCAACATAAAATTTGATTGACCAGAGGGATTAAATTGGCTGCTGCAACTTGCATGGACTCTTATCCATTGCAAGCTGAATATCTTAGTCTTAGATAAAATCTGAAAGAAGAATCCTCAACTTTCTATTGTCTCCTTCGCACATTATGTCCAATATTGACTATGAGATGGTAGATATATCATGTTACATCGATTCTTTACTGTAATTGTTTCTTATATCTTTCTTATTGTTATTTTCTTCATCTTTCTCCATTGGAATTTTGTATCTTTAAGCATTTGTCTGTTTCCATTATATGAATGAAAAGTTTTGTTTCCTTTTAAAAAAAATTATATATATATGAAGATTCCAATCAGGGCTTATGCACCCAAAAGTGGAGGACAATATAACTTAAGCTACAAAGTGCCTGTATGTAAGGGGAAGAAAAATTGAATTGTGATTATTGCAGCTATTTGTGGATTATTTAGGTTGCGAAAAGTTAATAATATTTGAAGACTCAGTTTCTTGTGCCCAAAGTACTGAAGCAAAATTGTTTGCTACCTAGGTTTTTCTTCTTTTGAATAAATCTTTCATTGAGAAAAATTAAAGACTAAAAAGGGCATACAAAAAGACAGCCCAATAAAACGAGTCAAGTAGAATAAACTACACAAAAAGGCTAAAATCCAAGCCAATTGGAGATGTTTATGAAGTTTAGCAAGGTTGGAAGGTGACCTCTTCTCCCTCTCCTTTTGTACTCTCTTTTTGCAATATAACATTGCATTGTATTAGTTATATATATATATTTAAAATAAAATAAAAAGACAAGGATACAAGCATAATACCTGAGGAAGCACATGTATTCACTAGTCGTGGAAGTAATATATGTGGGTCTCTCACTTCCATGCAATTGAATAGGAGAATCTACAAATCAGGAAAAATAAATTGATCTTTTACATCATCAAAATTCAATAGGTTACCCACCGAAGTAAGAACTAGAATAGGAGGGACTCATCAATAACGCTGAAAAGAAAACCTCAAATCCCACAATATAATGTTAATTTTGGAAAATACCTGCTTTGATAACTTTGTGGACTCAGCTTCCTGCAGGACTTTTACAGGGTCATCACTTCCCGAATCTCTGTCCAAATTTTTAGCCCTAAAACAATTTAACGACTTGTGATTGCCCTTCACAACACTAGAGAACCAGTTGGCACAAGCTTCCATGCTTTCTGGACTATGAGCACCATCCAAATAGAATACCAAGTCTCCATTTGAGTTGTCAGACTGCGTTGTTGAATTAAATGACGATGTATAACAATCATAAACTATCTGAGCTCTCCCTGAAAGATTGGCAGTTGAAAGACCTTTAAGAAATGCAGCTGGTATTTTGGCTCCTTTGAAACCCTGATTTTTGCGCAAGACAGAGATAGTCACAAGGTCTAAATTATCTATGTTTTAAAATAAAAATAATAGCAATAAAAAGGTCAACTCCTCCAGATTGATTAAGACGCAAAATCCTTTAGTTCCTTAGATAAAATAGTTATCACATAACACTTTACATAATATCATCCAACATTTTGATAAATGGGGGATGCATGTACATCTGACAGGAGAAGCACATGCATTATATACAAGATGCATGTCAACATGGAGAAGGGAAGAAGAGGCCAACCAACCTAACACTTCCAATCACTATGTGGGTATTTGGGGCGTTGAGTTGGTTATTATAATTAGTGGGTGATAATAGTCTGTGTTTGGGGTGCAAACTATTTTAGTTTGGGTAGAAAATAGTAAACACTATAACAAAGAGGAAGAGAGAAGATGAGTGGAAAATAGTAAATACTGTAGCAAAAAAGATTTTGAAATAGTATTTACTATACTTAATTGTAGGCTATAAATAATTTTTATATAAGGTTATAAATAGTTGTAAACATCACTATTATATTAGGAGCCAAGTGTGCTATAATAACCCAAGTTAGTGGTCTAAATACCCCCTATATTTTCTTATTCCTAAATGCCACGACTAACAATTCAAGAAAGAAACCATCAACAGAAACACCATGAAAAGCATAAAGTAAAATATTGAAGATTAGACCAACATTTAGGAACATCCTTTCCCAGTTTCCAGTCCTCTGAAGCCAACATTTACAAAGGGAGACAGCAAGACCAGAATTAACCAACTGATGATCACCAGACATGCCAAGCTTCAATCCATCCAGCTTTTTATGGTCAAGCGGTTCAGTTACCTCTAATGGGATCTGCAACAGATAAGCATAGGTCAATGTTCAGTGAAGTTCTGTTTTATGAGTCTTCATATCCCCCAATAAAATGTGCACATTTGCTATTCTAGACATTTCTATTAATACTATACAATATCGAGAGCTGAATTTATACCACCCCAAAATAGAATTTTAGCCTATCTCTATGAAAGTCTCTTCAGCCACATTTGGGCTTTATTTATTTTCTGGGGTAAGAGATGATTTCATTAAATAAAACTATAAAAGAAATACAAAAGTATAAGGGGATAGCAAAGAGTTACCTAAAAGATTTCCAATTGGTATGCATGAAAGATCAAACATAATTACAAAATAACTTGAAGCTCATACATGATACCAACAATAAGAACCAGAAAGCATAGTAAAATCCAGCAACGTGCTAAAAGAGAATACCGCGACTCCGCAAGCATTAACCTAGAGGATTTTCTTCTGGTAAAACCGAAGAAATTTCAATAAGATGCTGATCAGTGTGTCATTGCTCTACTAATACCAACACACATTGATGCAAGGCTTTTATCACTGTTATACATAGGTATATGTAATATGTATGTATGTGTGTGTGTGTGTGTGTGAATATTGGCATAGAAACCCGCTTTTATCACTGTTATAACATGAATCAAAACTCTTAACTACAAGATCCTTAAACTTTTTAAAAGAAAGATCTACAAGTATTTCATTGCTCAATTACTTGCTCCAGAATGTCGTTGAAATAGAAATCCATTTCATGATTTCACTCAAAGTTCACAAATACTAACATGCAAACTCGAGAAACACGAAGCTACTTATAAGCCAAAGATTAGCTTGAGTCACATCTACTCTTCTTGTGGGAAGAAGAAAATTACCATCAACTCACGTGCCTTCTTCTGGATAACATCCATTGCTTCCGGAAACTGTGGTACTGTGAATGCAGGAACTTGAGGCTTTACATGGACACAAGATGTGAAGCTGACTCAGAATATGAGTGTAAATCAGGTGTGGTTCGAAATATATTTATATTTGTTTCTTTAAAACTCCAAAATTTTGTATACTCAAAGTAGAAATATTGTAGTGATTGACATATTTACACTCATCCACTAGAGAAAAATAAACAACAGTCATGCATAACACTTGGTGCACCATTGCTGCATTTTATTCTTCAAAAATGCGATTAAAAAATCAGAGTAGAATACTACCCTGGGTGGTCATATTTAAACAAACAAAAATAAAATTAAAAAAAAAAAAATCATGTTATTGCAATTGCTTACATTGACACTGTACCTTGAGAATTCCAGCCTTGTGTGAAGCAATCATCCCAAGCGAGTTTCCTGGAATATGTGTCACTGTCAAAATCTGGTTTAAGCAACCGACCCTAAATCCACAGGTAATTCATTCTTGTCTCACATATGAATGCCCAAACCAGATTTATAGCAATTTGACCATTAATTTGTTTCAAACATTCATACTGCAAGTCTGCAAGTCATCTCCATCTCAGCACTTGAATGGTTTTCCCCGTAAAATGAACATGAAAGAATTTAAACCTAGAAAACTGAAGGTAGAAAAACTTAATGACAAGTAAAAAAGATATGCCTAATATCTCCATGTGGTCCATCCCGAGCGAAGTGATGCCACAGACTATAGGTTCTTCAATCTGCACAACAACCACTAACTGAGCAATGTTTCTAAATTTTAAGATTTCATAATTACTAGGCTTCGGTATCTAAAACTTTTGGAATAAACCTATTCTAATAAGCAGAGCATACCACATTTGTTGAATCGTACGTTCCCCCAAGACCAACTTCAATTATTGCAACATCAACCTATTCAGATAAAATGGGTCATTAATTCCATAATGAGAAATAAGAACAGAAAAAGGAAATCAAGAAGGAAGATAATCATGTAACTCTCCAATCCAAGTTACTAAATAGTAAATATGAACATGTTCAGAAAAACTAATCGTGAAATTGATCAAGTTTAGAATGTTGTTAACTGGTTGGGAAAGAGCTTCTTTTGTAGGAAAAGAACAAGTAGATTCTACAAAAAAATCATTAGTTGAGCAAAATGAACATAAGTTTGAAACTGAAGGGGCACAGGTTAAACACTTATTAAGCTCGCGCACTCATGAAATTCAGTGAATTATCAAACACATCTTTACTAGTTGAGAATCAATTTTGGACATATTTACTTTTTATATAATTTAAAAATTAGAAACTTGTCCCAAATAATGAAAGCTAATATTTTTTATACATTTGATTACTCTCGTAAAATGTAACTAGAATTAATATTCCAAAAAAAGAAAATGAATCACGTTAAATCAAAGGCAAACTTTTATGAAGAAAAGAATCAAGAAGTAACAAATGGGATCTCCAACCGGTGAACAGCATACTAAGAGAGTAGTTAAAAAACTCTTTAATCTATCGCCTCTGAAAACATTCTGATTTCTCTCTATAATGTAAATGTAAATGTAACCACTATAAAAGCATACTTGGTGTAAATGTAAAACTTTTACCGCTCTTATAATCTATCACCTCTTTTGACCAATGGACAAATATTGTGCAACTCCTTTAGTCATGGGCACAAGCTCTTCTTTTTAATCTCATACATCAATGAAATTTGTTTCTTAAAAAAAAACAATAATAGTGATGTAAATTCCACTAGCCTTGTTAATAATTTTGTTTATATTTTTTCTTTGAAGAAGAAGAAAGAGTAACAATAATGAAAATAACAATAAAAAGCCTAAATATAATAAGATAGTAAGATTTTTGCTGCCAAAAGATAATAATGTGTGTCCATATAAAGAAATAACTTCTGAAATAAATCTCCTTGCTGCCAAAAAACTATAGAAAAAGGCTAGGCGTGCCCAAATTAAAAAAAAATAATAAAAATACATAATGGACATGTAATTTGGTATGGCCAGACATATCTGTGTCAGACGTGTGTTTGACATACACTTTGCCTAAAATAGAGCATCAATGCTTCATAACTAACTTTAGATATCCTTTTTGATAAGACGTTACTTCGGATGTATTTGAAAACTTTTTACACATGACATTGTATCCTAAATACTTATCATTAAATAAAACAAAATTTTAGCAAGAGAGTTATTGAAGTTTATATACACTGATTCGTACATCAAAGAGTTGACGATTATTGAAGGAGAAGAAGAAATGGGCATTAAAGATGGAAAATCACTAGATGGTGCATTGAAGAAGAGGAAGATGCCTTTTTCTGTTACATGTTAATAATTTCAAATTCATACATAACTACGGATAATCTATTTATGAGCATCCGTGTCATAACTTTTCTAACTTGGCTCCAACAAAGAAGAAATTCAAAACAGAGACAAAAAAAATAACAATCGAGTCAACCACCTTTAGAAAATAAGGCTTTCTTCCAAGACAAAGAAAGTTTTTGCCAGACAACACTTGGCCATACTATTTTCTGAGAGAACAAAGGCTAAAAGGTTCGAAGAACCTTATTTAAGCTTGCAGAGGACTGCTTCCCTGCCATCTCTATTATTTCAACATTCATGATAATATGTTGGAAAGGAATAGAGAGGCTAGAAACAGAAAATTGTGAATTCTATGTAAGGTTATCATGCTATGACATTCAAAGTCCATGCCACTGAGGATGTTCGATTCTTGCACAAATAGTAAGTTCTTGCTGAAAAAAGAACCAGGGAATCTGGGCAATCATTGCATGCAACCCCTAACTGTTTAAAATAGGAGCCATATTAACTGAACTAAAGTGATTTACCTCTTCATCTATGAATATTTTAAAAGCCAACAGTGTTAGGAACTGAAATAGTGCAGGCATTGGCAGATGCTCTGTAACATTTTCCTGCAAATTAACATCCAAAATCACAAAATTGAAGGCTGTAATTTGCAAGCTGGTGGAAGAGAAAAATTATGCATGTACACATTGTAGAATTGTAATTTGTACCCTTGAATTTTTTTTCTTTCTTTACATCTATAGTGCAGAGTTTGTTTCTTGTCAAAAAAATTAGGAAATAACCACTAGAGATCCAGATAGCTATGCCATTTGAGGACAGAAAATAAAAGTATTTGAAGCTCAAGCTAGAACATCAGCCATTATGAAATAAAATGTCAATTTATTATTCACATATGATTTGACTGAATTATTAAAATATTCAAATATTGGAGTTTCACAAACTCTGTTACCAGCTATTACTCCAACTCACTCCTAAATGCAAGAAGATTGGTATCTGTACTTCACTCCCAAGTGACTGACTCGTCAATTCCGAATAAACCCAACAATTTAGCTGAATTTAATCTTTATGTTTTTGTATTGGAAACATCATAAGAAAATTTCATCAGTAATCAAGAAGGATACAAGAGATTATGAACGGGACCAACTATATGTGGGTAATTACCAAAGTGGGTCAGTTGTGTAAATGCATATGTAAGTAGAATTGTCATTCGATATTTTCCCGTGCAGATCTACGGTTGGCTGACATATATACTTATTGTAGTTCTTATAAATCATGACTGCATGGGCATACAGATGGGAAATATTTTTCTGCTCTTGGAGGAAAAAGAAAAAGAGGGGAAAAACGCTTAGCTAGAGCCTGCTTCTAATGGCTTTCAAGAATCAAATTAAACTAAGGGATAACAACAATACCTTTAATTGTGTCCAGCAGGCCCAGAAGTACCTCAGAAATTTATCCTCTGATATCTCCAATCTGATTGTTCCATTCAACGTGAGATTGTAAAAATAAAGCAAGAAACATGACTTCAACAAAGTTAATGAAGCATGAAAATAACAAGTAAACGTAGAGATTCTTAATAATTTCTCCGTGTTCACTTGTACATGATATCTGTGCATGATGTTTGTGTTTTATAATAGAAAGAGAGGGATGGGTGAGGTAAGCTACATTTTTGCTAAATACCAACATAAATATTTCAACACTAACCCATTTACGCGAAATCTTTCTCGCACATCAATGAGATGAGGGGAAGTGAAGAGTCCAGTTTGAAGACCACATTCCCGTAAAATTGCTTCACAAAAGGTGCATGTGGAACCCTGAATTCATACAGATGAGATGAAGATGAAAAGAAGATCAAGTAACATTGCAACACTGAGTCATGCTTATTCTTTAACCAGGTTTTGAGGTTACATTTTCTGCATCAGTAAGATATGAATGATGGACCAAAATTCTTTATTTTACTTTGGATAGCCATTAGACCATCACAACAGAGTTATCTTTTGGTCTACAAATTTTCTCTGCCTTCATTTTTAGTTCACATTTAGCAAACTTATGTCAAAAATCGTTGCAAGAAAACTAGCCAACTCATTCATTGTACTGTTAAGGAAAACGTTGAATGCAAAATGAATGATGGCTAACATGCAACTTTTCTACAAAAGAAGATACTTCTTGTTGATATAGTCAAAAGATACCAACAAAATTTAATGTCTCAGGAGGAATTAACAAAAAAACACCCCGAGCTTTCAGGAGAATATTTGGGAAACATATGTTTTGTATGAAATATTAACAAAATCGAACCCCCTAGCTTTAGAGGATAGAAAAAAATTGTATCGTAGGCTAGAAGATCATTAAGAGACTAAAAGGTAAAAAGTTCAAAGTTCTCCACTTCTCCGGATATGCATACTCCTACATAAGTCTAATTCATTGTGAGCACAATTACATCAATAAAAACCATAACAAAATGATCTCCTTAATATACTACTTTTCCTTACAGACAGGTCATAGTGAAGATATCACAATCAGCACCTTATTCCAATCAAAGCTAAAATTTACCCTCTTGATTTCCTTCAAACAAAAACGAGTATCCAACCCTCTTGTGGATCTTGAGCTGTTACATTTCGAAAATCCATCCACTTCATCATTCTTTGCATTAAACATTAGTTATTTCCTAGTGGTGTTCTCTCTCTCATTTGCAACTTGCTTAATGACTCCACTCAATTCCCGCACACCCAAAACCATCACTTATCCAAATGTTCGCCTCTTTCCCCTTCCCTCTACACCATCCAAAACTCCGTGCATTCTGAATCCTTTGCTACATCATCAACTGTGCCACCCCTTTAGCAAGCACCACAATGGTCCTTTATCAGGTAGTAACGTATTGTACCTCCTAACCATCCTTCCTAATCAAGACTCAACTCATTAAATGAAGGAAAAAAATACATTTTTGTCCCTAGGTTGAGTCTAGTTTCCATAAACATTTTTACCCCTAGGTTTTGAGTTTAATTTTCATTAGGTCCCTAGATTTCAAAATGTTACATTTTTATCCTTGAGTTTTGAAACCTAGGGGCCAAAAAATTAAACTTAAGGCTCAAAGGTAAAAGTGTAACATTTTGAAATCTATGGACAGCATAGGGACCACAAGAGTGTTTTTTCCCTTTAAATTAACAAAAAATTGATACAAAATGCTCAAAGAAGTAAAACGAGGTAGCAATCTCTACCAATTTCCGGAAATTCATTCCCTAGCCTGATGCTATTTTTTAATACTCTTACTCTCTTTCCCCTTATGAGACCTACAGTTGCATTATGCTATTGAAAGAATTCACACTAAAATTGAAATTAATTTTAATGAATTAAATAAATAAATAAGGTCATCATGTCATCTCAACTTACAATACTTCACTCCTTCCTTATCTTGTTCGGATAGCTCACTCCACTTTGAGCACAAAGAAAACACACGAGAGGCTTATTATTTCCAATCATCTCTCTTTCTTTCTTTTTTTAGTTGGCTCCTTTTGTTAGATTTTTCATGATTCCTTTTTCTTTTGACATTCGTAAGTGTCTAGGAGAGGTTAGTTTGCCAATAACTTGACTACTCTCATGAGACAACCCATGGCCTCTACGACATTTGGGTGCCAAGAAAACTCATAGGATAATGACTCTTAAGTAGGTGACCATCACTTATTCCCACTAAGTCCTTTATTATACCCCTGTCCCTTATTGACCATTTAGGCGAAACCATGATGGTTATCTTTTATTAAAAAAAAATTTCATTCATTTATAAAATTATAAATACTTTTGAATTGAAATAAATAAATAATGTAAAAATCTTATTTGATTGAGACAACAAAGAGGTTATGAAATAAATGATACTCCAATGATCTTATAAACCAAGTGTTTTTCCTCAACTTCAATATATATAAGCAATGTTAAGATATCAAATACAATACCTTCCCCTTAGTTCCTGCCACGTGAATAATTTTGAGTTTCTTTACACATTCTTCTATGTCTAGAATCTGCAAAAGAAACATAAGCATTGTGATCTAATCTGTAGAAGGATGTTCAAGTATTATGATCGACAATCTCAAATTATCATTTCCACCTCGTAGCAAAAGTAAATATTTAGAAAGAGCAACCACACTAAACAATTGACCCACGAGAATTTTTATCACGTATTCACAATATCAGATCAGCAATATTGACACATTCTCTTTCATGATTTCTTCACTGGAGACAGATAGCAGAAAGGTTACCTCAACATATTTTCTCATCCTCTCTAATTTCTCCTCGTTACGGATTGCAGAAACCATTTCTCCACGTCTTTTCTGTGTTATCAAGGAGGAAAGTGCTTCCATAGCAGATTCATAGGAAGACGATTGAGGCAAATTGTTTCTCATCTTTTTTTCCGAGGAAAAGCCTTTTTGCCTTTCTGAAACCTATCAAATCACTAAAAACAAATAAGATTTTGAGAATCTCATACTCAATAATAAAAAATCATATGGAGAAATTGCCGAAGAAGATTCCAAATCTTTCTATTTACACAATCCTCACAAACCAATGGAGAGATGGAGATAGAAAACCAAGGAGTTTTGAGAAGGAAAGAGATGGTTCATTACTGAATATCCTCCAAGACATCTCATTCCATCCAGTGTTATCTAGAGCATAAGGCACAAGAGTAATAGTATTTCGAAACCTAAGAACAAGGTGCAAAAAAGAAGTGCAAGCATCGGGGAGGCAAGACACATAGTATATTAAGAAAATACTAATTTATAATACGAGAATAACAGTGTAGTATTTTGAAGTGGGAGAGAAGGAATAACTAAAGAAATGAAAGCTTTACCAAAGGGATTGTCAGTTCTTTTTACTGTTTTTTCATGATGCAAAATTAAACACCCTTTTAAACATTATAGTTTATCCTTTTTAATTACCAATTGCCAATCTCTTTTGTAATCATCTATAGGTGTTTTGGAGTTCTCCCATCAATGAAATGTTTCTTTATTCAAAATAAATAAATAAATAAGCAGGGGAAAACTTCAAGCTTGTGCTAACGCTCTAATGAATAGATGGCTATCTAAATCCAAAATCTTAAGAATGAAATGGTGTGAACTTGGAGGAGCAACTTCGGAGACACTTTCCAATTATTCTAGAGACGAGTGATTTCAAATGGGGTCTATCTCTAATGCTTTCACATTCTAAACACGCCCATCAGCTATCAATCAATATTGATAACATTAAGAACAAGAAGATGATTACTGTGTTTTTAAGCTAGATTAGAAATTAAAATCTGATTTATTTGCACAAAATTCAAACTAAAATGTCGACATATACTCCGATTTCTCAACACGACAAAGCATCGACAGATAAGTATAAGAATCCAGCAATTCCATACCACTCAGTTTCTTCCCAGTCAGTAGAAAACAAGATTATGAAGCTAACATTGCATACACAAAATCACAACACGAAGTGGCAGAGTGAGAGGAGAAAAGGAAAAAGTTATGCGTACAGACACAGAAATGCAGAAGAATTGGTGTGAGGGCTGCAGTCAGATTGAGGAGACTAGAAGAGATAAGCCGCCATGCGCAAGTATCCAAATCCGGGTGAGCAATGAGAATATAATAGAAATTGTAGAATATGTCCCTGCTTTTTGGCCGTTGAAACTCGTGTCAAAGATGAAGTTCGATATACGGTTTAAAATATCCATTTCGACGTAAATATAGAAGTCTTACTTCACAGAAATTTCAATCAAAATATTGATAAAACGACGAATTCGACACATTAGAGGCGTTCAAATAATGATAAACTCGAACAATTCCGACTATCCAATCTAAAATATAAGAATTGAGTTGGGTTAGTTAAATTATTTCTATTTTTATTGAGTTAGATTAGATCGCTAAAAAAAATTGGGTTACCCAAATAAAATATATTATACATATATCTCTTTGTTTAAAATTGGATTATTAGAGGAATGAGTGGCATTTAACGAACGATTTGTGAAGGGTCATCACTTGGTCATATGGACCATGCGAAGAGTAATGGAGTGACCAGATGGTGGATATCTGGTTGCTCACGTACCCTTAGTAGGGGAATGGGTTCTCAATTAACATAAGGAAATTAATTATTTGTGATATAATTGATTTGATGTATTAAATATATTAATTGGAGGAATTTATATAAATATTATTTATATTAGATACCATAAAATAGAAAAAGAATTATGGTTTATATATTTTATATGATGAAATATTAAAACTATAGGTTATAAATATAATATAATAAGTTGGTTATTATATTTATTTATAACATATTAATTATATGATAATTAATTATTCTTTTTCTCTAATAACCGAATTGAGTGGGAGGTTATTAAATTTGTTATCCAAATTAGTAAGTTGATGATTCATTCGAAATAATCTCACAAAAAGGGATTTTATTAAGCAATAGCATAGAGAGAACATACATGATCGAATTGACTATACGATAGTTACTCGTTTACTCGCTAAACAATGAGTAGTAAAGTCTATATGATAGGCTTCCATTTACTAAATGAGTATTTTGTCTATACGATAGACAAAATTCATCTTTTACTTACTCGATTGTCTACTTCTTGCTTTCAACAATCTAAAATCATACAGAGCCCACAACTCCTGGATTCTCACACGTAACCATTTCCGTTCGAGGATTGAGTTGAACTCGATTGTGATCAAGGTGCATCTAGTCATTCGTTGAGATCGTGTTTTGATCATTGCATTTGAGTTCGTGCTGATTGAACAAGTTGCTAAACGATCGAGAGATACTTGAAGAAAAGTTTTTCAAAGGTTTGCATACTCTATCCTTTGTATCTTCATATTAAGTAGCATGCTGTAATTTCTGATTATGCATAATCGTTTCTATGTGGACTGTAATTGTTGTGTTCTTTCTCAATGGAATTTGGAACGATCCGCTTCCGCTCAAAGAATGTCTATTTAGATTTCCTCCATGAACTTGTATAGCCTAGATGCTTGGTTTTGTCACAATCATTGTTGAATATATTGCTTTCGATGTGTTCCATGGAATGTCTAGCCAAGATCTACAAGAGGCAATAGTAGTTGAATGTTTGATGGCTATCCTAGGATGCACTAATTATTTGAAAGCTATCTTAACAATTAATCAATGCAATTGAACCCTATAACCTAATGCGCATGTTTTCTATTCTATATGGCTGCTATCGAACCCAATAGAAGTAGGAGCATGTAAGTTGATTAGGGTTTGGCCTTTCCAACCTTAATCGATAATTAGGACGCTCTCTCAACTAGGTTATTGCTAGTTGTCAACCTTTGTAGATGCTAGCTTGATCGAGTTGAGCGAGTAGTTGCGAGCATAATCCAATTGCCAATAAACTTTTACAATTCAATGATAGGAATTGCATTGAATGTCTAATTTGAATTAGAAACAAGATCATTCCTTACTTGTCTAAGTTCATCTTTTATCTTTTGATTTCGGGTATTTTTTGTTCAATTTTATCAACCTCCCCCCTTGACAAAAAATCTCTATGAGTTTAAAAAGATTATAGCAGAATTTAAAATTCAAGGTGACACTATTGGGGCAGACAATGAAGTTTTTGTGCTTCTAAATTCACTTCCAGAAACATATAAAGATGTAAAAACAACCCTAAAATATGGGAGAGATTCGGTAACTACTGGTACCATCATTTCGATAGTTAAAAATCAAAGAAATAGAGTTAATGTCAAACAAAGAAAAGAAACCTAGTGCAGTGGGACTATTTGTGAAGGCAAGACCAACCATCATAACAAAGAGAAGGGCAAACAAGTTTCTACAAAAGAAAACAAGGAGAAGTCTAAAATTAGATGCAAATACTGCAAAAAGATTTGACATCTAATCAAAAATTGCAGAACTTTGAAATGGAAAAATGAGCAGAAAAATAAAATTTAAAATAAAAAAAACCAGTCAGCACAGTCAGGAGAAGCCTCAGTAAGGGAAGATTCTTTCTTTTTTTCAGATGCCTTAACCACCTGAAATCAAAAGGAAAAAATTGAAGAACCACAAAGAACCTTGATTGGGTTCTTGATTCAGGGTGCTCTTTTCATATGATCCCTAACAAGGACTGGTTCAACACTTACAAAAAAATGGTTGGAGGCAAGTCTACATGGGTAACAATCATTCATGTCTTGTAGTTGGCATTGGCTCAATTTCCCTAAAATTAGAAGATGGGATAGTGAAGCTGCTCAAAAATTTCAGACATGTGCCCAAGTTAAAGAGAAATCTGATCTCATTGGGTATGCTTGACTCAATTGGCTGTGAATACAAAGGGAAAAGAGGCTACATTGAAGTTTTGAAAGACTCTATGCTAGTCTTTAGAGGGGTAAAGATAAATGATGTATATGTGGTTCAAGGAGTTCAGAAAATGCAGTCTGCTTTAGTTGTAACTGTTGGGGTTGATGGCCTAAAGTCTCGTGTCCTGTAGTTTGTAAACAATTTGTACGAACGCTTATGATGTACAATATATGATATTTACTTCACTTCTTGATTTTGTTCATTTGGATGTTTTATTTGCTTTATCATAAACCAATAAACTAAAATCTCTGGTTGTCTTTATGTAACTTAAGTATGTATGTGGTGACATACAAGTGGATCATATCCTAAGTGATAACCAAAATTGTCTGTAGTATATGGATATAGGAGGGAAACCTTATCCTGGTAAGCTACGGTTGCGGCCCATTTTGTGGAATAGTTACAAATGTTGTGACTTGTCACAGATGGTCTGATCCTGATCATTCTTGTAAGGGATATGTGAGTGAGGGTGTCCTATACAAAGAGTTTGTATAAAACTTGACCACAAAGTGTTAACGTCTTGTTATATAACATTGTTCATGATAAAGACTTCACTTCACTAGGATGACCATAGATAACATGACCTCAATCCTGAGTGAGTTGGGAACTCCTGCCATTGAGGATGATTCTTTGATTTACATGGGTGCGAGTGGCCATGTCGCCGACTCAAATCTACCACTTTGGGGATTCGTCTGATTTAGGAGCTGGGAACTCAGCTACACAAGATGGAATTTACTCATTCCCTGATGCAGGGGCAAGTAGATAGATAAGGGTTGATTCTAGGGCTTGAACGATGTGCACTATACACCTTCTCATGGTCTGAGAGGTGTTCACACATAGTAGGACAATGTTATATTGCTCATTAGAGGGATCAAAGGTACTTAAGGAGTGAGATGTAACTACAGAGCAAAACGGTAAATAGGCCCAATTGTAATTACCAGCATCTGTGAAGTGTTATTGTACTCATGATTGGTTATATCTGATGGACACATAAATATATCTGTGGTAAGAAAAGTTCAATTGTCGGTCTTTAGTGGAATACCTGATAGTTAACAGATGGTGGATCTTGTGCCTAAAGAGTTTAGTCAGCTATTCACGTACCATTGGAGCTTCGAGCCATAGGTCCATAAGGTCCCTTGGTAGCTTAGATACAAGTTGAGAATCAGTTTTTGGGTTAGTTTGAAATGTTCAAATTGACAAGAGGATGATATAATTGAACTGGTTAATTATATATGATATGATTGAACTGGTTAATTATATATGATATGATGAACTGGTTAATTATATATGATATGATTGACTAAATGTATGAAATACATTAATTGGAGAAAATTGGATATAAATATGATTTATATCAAGTAGAGGAGAAAACACTATGGTTGATATATGATATCAAACTATAGGTTATGAATATAATATGATTATATTTATTATTTTATTAATTGGACGGTTATGAGATAATTGCCCATCGTTTTCTCCAAATTCATACGTTATTGGGAAGTTCAATTCAATTCTAGTAACTGAAGAATAAAATGAATTTTTTTTTCATTTTGTAAAAGAGACACATAATTGCTCACGATGTGATAAACATTTGATCCACAGTGTTTGAGAGCTTATACGATAGTCTACCGTCCACTAAACGATTGCACACCCGCTTCCATGCTTTCCTAAACGATTGCTTAGCGCTTGTGCTGATCTAAACGATCGTATAGACGATCGCCTAGCTTTTACTTCACGATTGTGTACCGCGCATTAAACGATCAAGTACCTGACTATACGATAGTCTTTTCATTCTCCTACTTGTTTAATCTTAGTACACGATTGCCTTTCCTCCTCACCTCTACCAAATCCAAACAAAGCCCACCCTTTGGATTCTCACTCAGAGGATACTAAGGGCTCCGAGTAGTGGTGTCGTCCTCGTTTGCTGTTGTTCGTGCATAGCTGTTCGCTAAGATGACCGAGGTGTTTTTGGACGATTACTTGTTGTTAGCGAAAGCGAAAGGTCGTTCATGGAGAGAGCGAGATTTCAAGTGAAGAAAAGTCTTCAACTAGTATGTTCTCTCAATCTCTTGTTTTTATCCTTTAAGCATGCCAGTAATTTAGTGTTATCAATGCATATTTGTTTGTTTGAATGTATATGTGTAAATTCTGTCACAATGAATTGGAAAGGTCCACTTTCGCTCATAGGTACTCTTGTATAAGAGTTCCTTCAGTAACATCTAAAGAGCCTAATGAAGGAGACCTTTGGCATAAAATATTTTCACACATAAATGTCGTAGGCCTTCAAGCTCTAGCCAAATAAGGAATCCTACCTAAAGAAGTTCACGAAGACCTATCCTTTTGTGAACATTGTGTAATAGGGAAGGCTATAAGGCAGAGTTTCACTAAGGCTCAGCATAAACTAAAGCAATCCTTGACTATGTGCATTCAGACCTATGAGGTCCCTCACCTTTCGAATCCTTGAGTGGTGCCAGGTACTTCCTAACATTTATTGACGATTTCTCTAGGAAAAGCTAAATATATTTTTTCTAAAACTAAAGACATTGTCTTTGAGAAATTTAAAGAATGGAAGATTATGATTGAAAGACAAATAGGCTGCCAAATTAAATGTCTTAGAATAGAAGAATTCAATGTTTTTTATATACAACAAGGAGTAATCAGACATAGAACAGTGAGGTATACACCTCAACAAAATGGGGTGGCAGAGAGGCTAAACAGAACTATACTTGAAAGAGTGAGAAATCTCCTATATGATACTATCCTACTAAAGAAGTTTTGGGCTGGAGCAGTCTCCTATACGGTCTACACACTCAATAAATGCCCCCATGCCTTACTGGATCTGCTTACTCCTAAAGAAAAGTGGACCAAGCACCCACCTAATCTAAGTAACCTAAGGGTTTTTGGGTGCATTGGTTTTGTACACCAGAGTAAAGGAAAATTGAATGCCCGAGCAGTCAAATGCATGTTTTTGGGGTTCACTGAAGGAGTGAAAAGTTTCAAGCTTTGGCAACCTATTGAGAAAAAGTGTGTAACTAGCAGAGAAGTTATTTTCAGGGAAACAGAAATGTTTATGCAGAAAACTAATACTGCTAAACAAATACCTGAAGAGTTGACCAATAAAATTGAGGTAGAGAATTCACTTATGCCTGCATTAGTTCCCTCAAGCTTAAATCCTGAAGATACTAGTGGCTAGATGTTTCAACATGAAAAAGAAGAAGAGACAACCACTGATATTGAGCAAGAGAGACTAGACCTAAGGGATTATTCCTTGGCTAGAGACAGATAAAGGAGAATAATAGTAAAGGAACTCTAACACTAGAGAATCGATGAGCAGAAGCAGATCATTCTAAATCCCATTGTGAAAGAACATCAATATTTACAATCTAACACAGAACAATTATGCATCAAGTCAATTACAGCATGCTTCATAAAATTAACACTAAGAGAACGAGTGAACACGCCCTTGAACAACTTTTCTTCTCGTATCCCTCGATTAAACTCAGGAACATGTTCAACTTCACGAACGCAATGTGAACAAACCAGCAAACTACACGAATTGGTAGAATCTCGAACACAATCGTGTAACACTCGACCTCGACCCTCAAACAGCAATTTGACACTACCATGAGGCTATCTTGGTATTCTCGGTGTGAGAATCCAGGAGGTGTGGGCTCTGTATGGATTTGGTAGAGGGAAGAATGAACTGAACGATCATGTAGACGATCGAGTAAGTGGGAGAAGACTAAAGTTTATCGTATAGACTTGGATACTTGATCATTTAGTAACGAGTGACTAGCGTATAGAATACTCGTTCCTTGATCATTTACTCTCTCAAAGCTATCGTGTAGCTTTTTCTTTTATGCACATTCGATTATGAAAAAATGAAAACGATTTTCATTTTATCCATCAGTTACCAAAAGCTGACTATAACTTCACACTAAGTCGGTTATTAAGAGAAAAACCAATAATTGATTTAATTATAAATAAATATAATAACTAATTTATTATATAAACCATAGTTCTTTTTCTCCTGTATGACATTTAATATAAATCATATTTATAATAATTCCTCCAAATAATATATCTAATACATCAAACCAATTATATCACATATAATTGAATCAATTTAATTATATCATATATAATCAAATTCCCTCTTGTTAATTTGAACACTTCAAACTAACCCAAAAACTGATTCTCAACATGAATCCATTGAGCTACTAAGGGGACCTTATGGACCTGTAGCTTGAAGCTCCAATGGTACGTGAATAATTGACTAAACTCTTTAATCATTTTGTCCACCATCCGTTAACTATCGGGCATTCCACTAAAGACCGATAGTTGCACTCTTCGCACTATAAATATATTTTTGTGTCAATTGGATATAACGAATCAACAGTACGATGACCCTTCATAAATTGCTCGTAAGTACAGTTGGGTCAATTTACCGTTTTTCCCCTGTAGTTACATCTAACTCCTTAAGTACCACTGATTCCTCTAATGAACAATACATCATAGTTTCACAATTCACAATGGCGCCAAAAACTTGATGCGTTATGAATTGTGATACGATTATGGTATGATTTTGTGGTGGTATGTGTTATGCGATGCAAGTTTTCCTAAAAGACCCAAGTATAAGCCTCACTAGGTTTTCTGGTAAGTTCAGGGTTGAACATAGGGACTACTGAGTAAATATGCGACAGTTGCTTCGATTCTCTTGCTGTGGTGAAAACAAATAAGTTGGATGGTGTTTTGATTAAGAATATTTCCTATGCGACGGAGTTCGAACGAAGAGTTGATAAAATCAAGAGTTACAATGAGTATGCGATGAATGGGTTGAGAAGGGGTTTAGTTAACACTTCTTTAGATTACATACAAGTTATGCGATCATGCTACACACAAACAACAACACGTCATCTCTTAATGTAAATGCCATAATTCCTATTTCTAGAACGCATGCGATGTATACAAAAAAGTTTATAAGACTTATGTTTAAGCCTCTATTCTTGCCTATGCGATGATGAATGTTGCACACATAAAACAAGATGACCGTATACAATCATATCCTATTTCTAGGGTGCATGCGATGTGTAAGTAGCGATAGAACTTATGTCTAAGTTTCTATTTCTTGGTTATACGGTTCTAACCTAACTCTTTCAAGCCTAGATTCTAATCTGACTCTCTTAAGTCTAGATTCTATCTTTAGACTACTTTCTCAAGTATCTCTAAAGGGTGAATGACGCATACATAAGACAAGATGATCAAATAAAGTGTAAATCTTAGGTCATGCTAGCTAAGTACTTCTCAACCCATTCAGAAATTTAGTTACTCATGTGAAGTGTGGAGAGATTGAACATAGGTTGAAATGAGATTTCCATTTTCTATAAATAAACTGCTGAATACAAAATAACAAATGGATTTTAGAGATAAGAAGCCCGGTAAGCAATGTCTTGCTTCTAATGGCTTTTTACACTATCTTTTTCACTCTAACTCTGTCCATATGAATATTCTTGCTCTCGCAAGTGTTGGCCCTCTCTCTCTTATAGTGCTTTCCGGCAGTCTCTCGATCTGTCCGGGAATGATCTCTCGGCTTCTTCGTTTCCTTGCTCGTCTCCGTCCTCTAAGTCTAAGTATGAGTATGTATGTCAACAGACTAACGACTCTCTTTCTTATTCTTTTTTTTCTTCTCCTTTGTTACAATGGTGGCCTTCGATATTTATAGAGCTCAAGGTGAACCAGTCTTTCTCTCCAATGATTGTAATGATGGGTGGTCATTAAATGTCCTGCTCTGATGCGCCAATTAATAATCACTGAAAGTTGAGTGTACTTGCTATAGTGTGACTTTAATGACTTGTCAACTAAATTCGGATTAGACCGTCATCAGCTTTCCGTCCCATCATGATTTATTATGCTGTCATCTTGATGCACAGTCTTTATGTGGTCACCTTTTTGAGCAACTTCTCACGGTCGCATACGATCGAATGGCTTGCGATCGCAATCTTTCAGCGTGCTGATGCCTATTTCCTTTGGATCTCAATTTTCCTTGCGCCAATGCATTTTTCCTACACAAAATAAATAAATTTATTGTTTTTATGCGATCGCAATTTCTTCTATTTAGCGCTTTTGGACATGATATTGCTTATTTTTACCATCGCATTCTTTCATTGTTTTACTTATTTAAGCTATAATAACTTGTACTTCTACCCATTATCAAGTACGATGACCCTTCACAAATCGCTCGTAAGTACAGTTGGGCCAATTTACTGTTTTGCCCCTGTAGTTACATCTAAGTCCTTAAGTACCACTAATTCTTCTAATGAACAATACATCATAGTCCCACTACGAGTAAACCCTTTTCGGGCCAAGAGAAGGTATGGTACCACATTGTTCAAGCCTCGAAATCAGCCCTTAAGGGAACAATTTATCTACTTACCCCTACTTCGGGGAAGAAGTGAATTCCATCTTGTGTTGCTGAGTTCCCAGCTCCCCAATCAGACGAATCTCCAAAGTGGTAGGTTTCAGTTGGCGATCTGGCCACTCACACCCATGCAAATCAAAGGACCGCCATTATAAGCAGGATTTTACAACTCACTCAGGATTAAGGTCATGTTAGCTATGGTCATCCTAGTGAAATGAAAGTCTCTGTCATGAACGACATTATATAACAAGACTAAACATTTCGTGGTCCGGTCTTATACAAAATCCTTTGTATAAGCATTTCGCTCGCATGTCTAATACACGAATGGTTAGAAGAGAAGAAGATTGAAGTGCTTAAAATCCACATATACCTCCAATAATGTTCTGACATGCTAACAAAAGTAGTCACTCAGCTTAAACTCTAAAAGTGTCTTGACATATTCGGATTTGAGCTGCCAAAGAAAGGTTAAAGTAAAGAAATTAGCAAAGGAGAGTTGACTCAAAGTAAACGTTAATTTCAAGGTGGAGATTTGTTAAGAAATCAGTAGCAAAAAGGGTGAAATCAACCTTTACTTTCTGTTATTTTCTATTATAAATACCTTGTAACACATCCTATAAAGGGATAATAGATAGAAAGTTTTCAACAAGGAAAAATTTTAGATTACACAAGAAACTTATTTGTTTTTTTTTTTTTTTTGTAGTCTCTCCAAAAAATAAGAAACGTTAGCTTCTCTCATGGACGTAGGCGATTTTTCGAACCACGTTAACTCTCTAGTATTCATCTTCCTTCTCTTATCATTGCATGTAAAAATCTGGTTTGTTCCATCATCTTCTTCAGCATCTGCTTTTGATCGTCTCAAGACAATAAGCGATCAACGTAAAGGAAGGGTGAAAATCTTGAAGCCAACGCCATTCCATGAAGAAAACAACGACGAAAAGATTCACAGTCGTGTCCCTTCACACATGAAGAGGAAATTTTCTGTTGACATAAGTACAAAAGGTTCCTTGATAGTGAAGCCAAAACTCATCATATTGACGAATCCTACAAATGAAGAAGATGATCAAAACCATGATGAAATAAGAGCTTCTGAAGTTTAAATGAAGAAGCTTCTCATCGCAAGAGCCTAAACTGCATGATGCTCCTAGCCCACATGAACTTAAAATGTGAATGACCCAAAAAAAAAATCTTTGTACGAACTACGTTACAACTTGATCCCTGTCATTATAAAGGGTACGTAGGCAGCTTGAAAGAAACTTCAAGTTCAGTTCAGTTAAAAAAAAAAAAAATTGAACTACATCATGATTTGATCCCTTTCTTTTAGGGTATGAAGGAAACTTAAAAAAATTTAAGTTTAGTCTATCAGAAATGGTACCACATCCACCTAAGTATGATACTACAAGATTGATGTTGATCATCCCCGTTAAAGAATGACACTCCAGATTGAAGATGTTCATCCCTATTAGGGGCAACATAATGGATTGAAGATGTTTATCCCTCGTAAGGAGCCAGCACAGTAAATAAAAGGCACACACTTAGAATGCGCTTCGCTTCCTCTTTAAAATCAAACTTAGATGCTTCTCTATCTTCAAGTTCAAAGGCTTCATCGATACTCCTCCATCTTCAAGTTTAGAGGCTTCATCGATGCTTCATCTTCATGCTCAAGTCTGAAGGTTTTACAATGCCATCTTCACACTCAAAGTCACGAAGTCGAGCTCAATATGAAGATTCATTGATGCTTCGTCAAACTTAAGTGTGGAGGATTTGTCGATGCTCCAAGCTCAAATGCGGAGGATTCACCGATTCTTCAAGCTCAAATGTAGAGGATTCGCCGATGCTTCGTCAAACTTAAATATGGAGGATTTGTCGATGCTTTTTCAAACTCAAACGCGAAGGTCTCGTCGATGCTTCTCCATCTTCAAGTTCAGATGCTCCATCAATGTTGTTCCATCTTCAAGTTCAAGATTGGCGTGTGTGGCCCCACTTCCATCTTCAAGTTCAAGGTTGGTGTGCATGGCTTCGCTTCGTCTTCAAGTTCAAGGTCGGTGTGCATGGCTCTGCTCCATCTTCAAGCTCAAAGGTCGGTGTGCATAGCTCCACTCCGTCTTCAAGTTCAAGGTCAGTGGGCATGGCTCTGCTCCATCTTCAAGCTCAAAGGTCGGTATGCATGGCTCTACTTGATCTTCAAGTTCATGGTCAGTGTGCATGGCTCGACTCCATCTTCAATGTCTCAGTCTACAAAATCATGATGTAGCTTCGCTTCATCTCCAAAGTTGTCGCGTGGCTTCCCTTCATCTCCAAACTAATGGCACGACTTTGCTTCATCTCCAAAGTCGTGGTGCAATTTCGTTTCCTCTCCAAAATATTGGCGCAGCTTTGCTTCATCTCCAAAGTCGTGGCGTGGCTTCATTTCGTTTCCAAATTGATGGCGTGGTTTTACTTCATCTCCAAACTGATACGCGACTTCATTCCATCTCCAAAGTCATGGTGCGGTTTCGTTTCCTCTCCAAAATATTGGTACAACTTCACCCCTTCTCCAAAATATTGGTGTAGCTTCACTTCCTCTCCAAAAATGTGTTTGTGGTTTCATCTCATATGCGAGATCAAGTTTGGTTTGCCTAGCTTCGCCTTATATGCGAGTTCAACTCTAGCCAACTTGACTCCACTTAAAAGCTTGATGACATATTCTTCTCATCTTCAAAGTTTGATGGTATATCCACCTCATTTTCAATACTCGATGGCATATTTCCATTATCTTCAAATTTTGATCCAGGAGTAACATAATAAGGCAGATCCTTATAGGATCCTCCCTAGGGTGATCGAATGGGAGAGTTATAAGCTTTTGCGGGGCCTCCCATGACGATCAAGATGCAATAGTAGGTGAGATAAGACAGACCTTATCGGGATCCTCCTTAGGGTGATCGAATAGGAAAGTTGTAAGCCTTGGCGGGGCCCCTCCCACGACGATCAGGATATTCGAACAGTGCTACAAGGTAAACCTTTTCGGGATCCTCCCTAGGGTGATAGCATCGGAGAGCTGTAAGTCTTGACGGGCCCCTCCCATGACGATCAGGAAGCACGAACAAGCATACAGTAGATAGACCGTACCAATGTCGTCCTTGTACACCAAGATCGGTGAGATTAAAAAAAATTGTTTTGTTGTGCTCCTTTGAGCTGCGCTTTAACTCCTATAAAACTTCTACAAAAGAATAAGGGGAACAAGTTAGTAAACCTACGCAAAAAAAAAAGTAAAGGGGGAAGTTGGTAAAAAAAAAAAAGGAAGGGTGATATGATTGCAAAAAAAAAAAGAAAAAGAAAAAAGGAAGAGTAAAAAAAAGAAGAAAAAGAAAAAAAAACAAAACAAAAAATTAAAAAAAAAGGGAAAGAAAAAGAAAAGAAAATAAAAGGAAGTACGGAAGAAAGAAAATAGAAAATAAGAAGAAAAGAAGGAATAAAAAAGAAGGAAAAAGTGAAAAAAAAAGAGAAGGAAATAAGAGAAATAAAAAACAAAGTTAAAAAAAAAAAACCCAAAAGTCTAAATCTTTTCTTCTCTAACACTCACAACCGCCTCCCACCCTTTCTTTCTTTCTCTATCTCACTCCCAGCCGCATTCACTTACCGATAGACCCTGTCGCCAGCCTCCCTTGCTCATGAGTCACCTCACTTTTGTAGCAGAGGTGAACCTCAGAAAAGCAGCGGTGAATGGTGGTAGACTTTGCGAGTGTTCTCTGCGCGATGAAGCTCCGACGATTTCCGACCGACAATTTCACAAGTAACAATGAACGGTGAACCTCACAAGCAGTAGCAGCAAATTCGGCGATTTTGGACCCAACGGCAGATTCGTGCCCGATTCTGGTGAAAATCCACGTCTGACTTGACTTCCGATGAACAGGGTAGCCTAGCAACAACATCGGCGACTACCCATCCACTTGCAACATTGAAGTAAGAAGGAAAAAAAGCATAAAAAATAAAAAGAAAAAAGAAAAAAAGAGAAGACGTGAGTGCTCTGTTTCCATCGACTCGGCCAAACAAAACAAGAAGCATAAAAAAAGCAGAAGAAATAATAAAAAGCTCTTGGAATAAATTTTTAGATGCAATGGAGTTAATTCACCCAATGTGAATTTTATGAAGTTTCTGAGTTCAATTTATAGATGAATAATCAAAAGTGGTTAAGATTTAAAAGCCAAATTTGGAGAAGAAGTTCATATTTTAGATTGGACAAATTTTGAGTTAAATTGATTTTTTTTTTTTAGATTTATCTAATTTAACAAAAAGAAAGTGGTTTCATTATAGGCAAGTTTGAAGACTCATATTCAACTCCACAAATCTCAAGTTCAAAGTCTTAGATTATCCAAAATTCAAATCAAAATTAGTTTAAGATTGTAACTCTATCCAAATCAAATTTTGAATTTCAATTTCTGTTAAAATTCAGATTTGGGTATATTCCAAATTTTATTTCAATTTCTAGTTCTTATCCCTATATCCAAATCAAATTGTGGGTAAGACCTAAAACTTCAAAATTTTATTCAAAGTCAAATTGTTCAACTTTAAGATTAAATCGTGGATAAAATCTCAAATTTGGGTATCTTCCAAAATTTATAGCAAACTCATCCAAATTTAGTTATCTCTATTTCCAAATCAAATTAGGGAAATATCTAAAATTCATCCCAAATTAAAATTTGGGGCCATCTTCTAAATTTTATTCCAAATTCAAGTTGTCCAAACTTGTTTTTATCTTCAAACTAAATAAATTGTCGATAGGAAAAAAAATCTTAATCGATCTTTTATTAAAATTTGGGCATAACCCAAATTTTATCTCAAATCCAAATCCAATTGGAGTAAAACTTCAAATTAAAATTTGGTCATATTCCAAAATTTATCCTAAATTCAAGTTAAACTTATGTACAAAATTCATAGTTTGACTGAGACATCAATTGAGGTCAAATTCAAGAACAAATATATTTGGATTTTGATTCCAACTTTATATTTTTCGAGATTTATCCACCCATATATGTGCATAAATCTTGAAAGGGGAATTTGTTGAATGAGAAATTTTGGACCAATCACAAGTTACACGTCATTTACTAAATTAATGACGAAATTCCAAAATCATTAAATTTGGGTTCAATTAGGAGTCGACATATGTCCCGAATTGAAGTTGAAAACAAATTTCAATGACGCCACATGGTTTTATCATGATTGTTGAATCAGATAAGATTAATTTGAGCAAATTTGATATTATTATTTGGGTTAAAGTCCAATTGAGCCTAAAAATAAGTTGAATTTGACCCAAATGTCAAACCAGGCCTAAATCCGACTAATTAGGCCCAAATGCCAGGCCCATGGACCGACCAAGCCCAAGTCCAACTAATTGGACTCAAAGGCCAGGCCCATGGATCAACCAAGTTCAAACCCACTTGTGAACTCTATAAATATAAATAGAGAAGCTCTCCTCATTTGGAGGGGTCAGCAAACACCTGAAGACTGATGTCCTTCAAAGAGAAGATGCAAGCCACTCCTAGAAGACAGAAGACCCTGGAAGACACAAACACCCTTCCAAGACTTTTACTTCAAGAACATTCGATGCTTTTCTTCTTCAAGTCAAGCACATCCACCCAACCGAGAGAGAATCGGAGGATCAAGTACTAGAGATCGAACTACATCGCATCAAACCAACCTCAACATCAACACCAACTCAAGTTCAACTCCATGAAACAAGTTTCTCTGGATGCCTCGTGTGAACACTAATCCTCCAAGAAGATCAATAAGCCCAAAGGTCGATCATCCAAGAAGATCAACAAGCCCAAAGGTTGATCGTCCAAGAAGATCAACAAGCCCAAAGGTCGATTTAGATCAACAAGCCCAAAGGCCGATCGTCCAAGAAGATCAACAAGCCCAAAGGTCGATTTAGATCAACAAGCCCAAAGGCCGATCGTCTAAGAAGATCAACAAGCCCAAAGACCGATCATCCAAGAAGATCAACAAGCCCAAAGGCCGATCATCCAAGAAGATCAACAAGCCCAAAGGTTGATCATCCAAGAAGATCATCAAGCCCAAAATCCGATCATCTAAGAAGATCATCAAGCCCAAAGGCCGATCATCTAAGAAGATCAACAAGCTTAAACACTATAGTTTATTTTGAAAGTATCAAAATATTATGAATTAGATATTGTACTCACTTTCCACAAAATTAATACAAATACAAAGTTCAAGTTCCACGAAATAAATTTCTTTTGAAATCTCGTGCGAACAAAGATCAATGGGTTTTCAATTAATTTGTGCTTATTGGCCTCTTAAGCTTTCAGTCTAATTATTTAAATTTTCAATAATATGATGTGTCTAATAAATTTTTGAGTTTTCAATTTTGTGTGAAATATTTACCTATTTGACATTCGTTAAAATTCACAAACTTATCGAATACAAGATTTCGAAGTTTAATCCTATTAGGTACCAAATTTAATTTATGTCAAATATGTTCTTCATTAATTTTAAAAATTGTTGCATATGCATGTAACCAACCTGCCTCTCAAGCATCATTCCCAAATAGAGTTCCAATTTTTGAACCAAATATTTGGTTTCATAGACTCTGATATCATACTAGATATAAATATGTAATTAATTCATCTTAAATCAATTGGTAATGAGAAAAGTAATTTATGTAACTTATAAACATTGTAATTATGTTATCTTATTTTTTTAAATGTGGGATCCTTAATGAGTAGATGTACATCTCAAGATAGTGTCTTTTTGGATTTGTTATTCTATTTTCCAAATCCTCATACGCCTATTAAAAAAAAGACAAATAAAAAATTCAATTTTTTTTAAATATCTTTAAAATTTAAAGACTTAATAAATTTATATATAAAATTTCAAGACTAACGTGTAATTTAACCTAACTAAAAAAAACACTTTGAAGTTCACTTCTTGCCTTATGATATAGACGACCATGAGACACTTAGATTTGACTGGTTTTTATTGATTATATATATATTTTAAGTAGATTTGATTAATTTTGTTTTTTTGATTTATTTTGAATATATATATATATATATATACCGTTTGTTAGTAGAATTACTTGCTAACAATGTGTAATTGCATTAAGGAATAAAAATCATGTATTCTTATAGGCCTACACATACATTTTGGTCACGCTCATCAGTAACATTTAGTCCAGTTTTTCAAACCCCACATATTTAACCATAGAGGTTTGATTTCTTTAGCATTTTGGTCTATAAACCGGTTTTTTTTATTAATTATTAATAAAAAGTTAACATGACTCCTTTATTTTTTGGACAAAATATACTTTTGGTACCTCTTAAGTAGGTGTCTATTGGTTCCTAATTTTATAATGACCATTTTTAGTTTCCAAAGTTTGAATAATAGTGATGGGATTTGCATTTTAGTTTTTAGTTTTATTTTTTCTTCAATTTTTTTGTTTAGGATTTTCATGGATTGCAATTAACTTGGATTCTAATATTCCAATTATGATGTTATCAAAGTAATGATCAGTAATCTTTTGACGTTTTTTTAAAATCTTTTTAAACTATATCTAACATTTTAACCTAATAAAATAAACCTTTTTGGTCCCTAGATTTTAGGATCTAGTTTTTATTTAGTCTCTAAATTTCAAAATATTACACATTTAGTTCTTAATTTTTAAGTTTGATTTTAATTTAGTTCCTAAATTTAAAATGCTACAATTTTACCCTTTACATTTGAATTTTGCGTCAATTTAGTCCCTATGTCTCGATGTTTACATTTTTAATCTTAAATTTTGTTTAAATACTCACTCTCCATCTTTTGGAGTTAATTTATGTTAATAAAATAGAAATCTTTAAAAGAATTATAATTAATAGAAATTGACGTCAATGATTGAAATAAGTATTTAATGAAAAATTGAGGTTAAAAATGTAAAATCTTATAATCCATGGACCAAATTGAAACAAAATTTAAAATTCAAGGGTAAATTTGTAACATTTTAAAATTTAGGGACTAAATTGAAATAAAACTCAAAATTTAAAAACTAAATGTGTAACATTTTAAAATCTATGGACCAAATAGAAATTAGGTTCAAAACCTAAAAACAAAGTATTATTCCCTAAAATCTAATTAAAATGGACAAGTAAAATGGACCCTCTTCCGCCCATAATTGTGCTTCTTAGTATACGAATTCCATGAGTTCATGTTGTTGTTTTCTCACATACAAATCATTGTTTTATATTGGTTACGTGATCCATGATTCATGCGACGTAAACAATGAGAAACAACACAATAAAGATGTACATTTACTTACTTGAAGTATGAAATTTTTTGTATATGATGATTGAACCGTTTTTATAACAGTATGATATTTGTTTTTTTTTTTTTTTTTGGATACTTTGCAACTAATTGTCTATGGTTTTTTTTTTTTAGAGAAAATGAATGTTTATCTATGAATTTCAATTTTATGTTGTGTTATCTAAGGAGACTTGGCTTGTAAAAGACTTTTCTTTAAATAGATTTGAAAGTATTGTGGCTTGATCAGTTTTATTTATTTATTTATTATTATTATATAGGGAAATTCGTACACCATACAAAACCACCATCGAATGTCTATGATGACACGTGATATGATATCCGTTCACAACCACTATCCTAAACAATCACCATCATATATATATGATGGCAAAAGATTTGATGGCGGTTATAATTCATGATTGCATCCTATGATGATAATTTTTAATCTACTATCATATGTATACGATGGCAGTTCAGAACTGACATCTAAAACCAAAATTATTGTAGTGAACGAGTATTATTTTACCTGAAATTTGGCTCCTTCCTCTCATAAGGACCGAGAGGAAAGATCGCGAGAAATGAATATGAAGCGAAAAGAAGGAGCGAGTGTTAAATTCAATTAAAACGGTTGATTTTTGTCCAACAAAGAATGAGAGGAGGAAACAAGAGGAAGTAGTTTATGGTAAGCGGAATGAACGAGAAGTTATGGAATCGTTAGACCCTCGTGTGCGTTTCAACGACAAAACAATACTTTCACACCGGACTAACATAAACAAAAGGTCATATTTCAAACAAATTTAAACATTGGGCCAAGTTTCATTTAGACCTCTCAAAATGGGCCACATCCATACAATTTTCCCAAGAAAATAGGATGAAAGAGAGAACACAAGGATAAAAAAATTTATGTTAACAATTAATAAAAATAAAATGTATAGTCAACTTTGTACAAAAGGAACCAAAGTGCTACTAGACTCAAACTTCAAAAATTTAAACATCGAATTAAAAATTAGGGAATGATAAAAAAACATAAATTTTTCTACTTTTTATATTTTAGATATGGTACCTAATTTCTTTATACTCATTTTCTTCTTGTTGACTGATTTAACTAAGGATGTCAATGGTATATTTTATATTGGATAATTGGTAGAACTTTTAGAAATAATAAAATCATTTAAAAAAAATTGCAAATATAGGCAAGTCTATCAACGATATACTTCTATCGTTGATAGACTCCAAAGTTGCAACTGTCTCTTTTATATTCATTCATTTCTTCTTAATTGTAAATATTATGATATATATTTTATTGATAGTATTATATATATAAACTGATCAATTAATATACACTAAGTCAATATATTATTCTTCTTAAAAAATAAAAAAAAAAGTTAATATACACTAAGGCAACATAAAATATTTGTTTTGTTTTGCTTTTTTTTTTTTTTTTTTTTTAACTTTAGTTGTGTTTACCAAATATTAATAAAGATAGCATCACTTAGAGAATGTATATTTTGACTAACTTGAATATTTTATTTTTTTATGAATTATGTACCACAAATACAACAGTGATATTCACTTCCCTCCTAAACATTACTAATTATTGATTTAGTTTCTAATAAAGTATATAAAACTACTTTAAATTATATGATTAGTAAGAAAATTATTTTGGGAGTTTATGCTTTTTATATACATGAGCAGGCACAATTTAAAAATTAAATAATAAATAAATAAGAATAAGATACTTCGCAGCTTGAGCAATCGTCTAGTTGACAGTTAATCTCGTAGTTTGTAAACTTTGTATAAGCATATTGTTGTTAATAAAAAAGTGTTATTTTATTAGCATATACTCAATCAAATAAACTAAGATCCGAGGTTATTTCATGTAATTTAAACAAGTATGTAGAGACATACAAGTGGATCTTGTTTAAATAATAACCTAAACGATCTGTAGTAGATGGATAAGGCTTGCTACCTGAACTTTGGTGACACTAAAAGGATACGACCCGTTAGGTGTTACAAGTGTTGTAAAGTACTACAAATTATTTGATCCTAATCATTCATGTAGAGACATGTGAGCGGAAGTATCCTATACAAAGAGTTTGTATAAGACCGGACCACGAAGTGATTAGTCTCTTTAATAATGCCGTAAATAATAGAGACTTATATTTCACTAGAATGATCATAGGTGACATGATATGAATCCTGAATGAGTATAAACGCCTGCTTATGTTGGTTGGTCATTTGATTTTTATGGGTGAAGAGTGGCCAAATTGTCAACTCAATAAGCCTATTATTATTGGAGATTCGTCTGACTAGGGAGCTGGGAACATAGCTACAGCACGAAATTCACTCCTTTCCGCGATACAAGGGCAAGTAGATAAATTGGCTCTTAAGGACTGATTCTGGGGCTTGAACATAGTGGCCACATCCTCTCTTGACCCAAGAGGGACTTGATCATAGTTGGACTATGACTTATTGTTCATTAGAGGGATCATGTAACTATAGGGGTAAAATGGTAATTTTGGCTCAGTTGTACTTATGAGCAATTTATGAAGAGTCATCGCACTGTTGATTGGTTATATCTAATGGACACAGAATTTATTTGTAGTGCGAAGAGTGCAGTTATCGGTCTTTAGTGGAATGACCGACAGTTAACAAATGTTGGATAATTTAATTAAAGAGTTTAATTAATTATCCAACTACTATTGGAGCTTCAGTCTATAGGTCCAACATGGATTTAATTGAGAATTAATTTTGGATTAATTTGAAATGTTAAAATCCATTGAGGGAGATAATTATATATGATATAATTAATTAAATTAATTATATATGTGATATAATTAATATAATGTATTTGATACATTATAATATAAGGTAATATAAGAGGATTTTGAATATAATTCAAATACTAATTATATGAATGAGATTCGTGTAATTAAATTTAATATAAATATGATTTATATTAAATATCAAAAATAAGTTGAGAGGAATAAATATTTGAATATGATTCAAATATTAATTATATGAATGAGATTCATATAAGTGAATTTAATATAAATGTGATTTATATTAAATGTCATGTATGGTTGAGAAAAATATATCTATAGGTTATATTGTATTTGATACGATATGTAATTATAGATTATGTGTTATATGGGAGATAATATATAGTTTATATACATATAATAAGGTTGTTATTATATGTATAATTATTATTAATTAATTAAAGGAAGGGAGTTACAACTCCCTCCCCTAATTTCTCTCAGTCAAATACTTGATGAGGGAGGTCAGAGAGATGGATGGTATTGGATTCATCTTTCTCTAGAAAAAAACGTAAAGAGAAGAAAAGTTTTTTTCCTCCCTCTCCTCCTCTCCATCTCTTTCCCTCTTCCAAAATCCTTAGGCAGAGTCTACATCTCTTGCCACTCTCAAGCCTTAAGGAGAATGCAGGAGGCTCCATTTGGTGATGTCCCTTTTGGAAGAAGAGATCTGTTTGAGGGAATTCTTGAAGAATCGTTCTTCGAAGGTAAGGTTTCTAAAACCTAATTTTATAACATGCTGTAATTTATGTAAATACATATCCTCTTAAAGATCTCCTTTAACAGAGTTCCTTCAGGCTCCTCCTAGATTATAGAATCTCTTCTCAAGAGATGATGTCTTAGGCTCCCCTAAGGCCAATCAATTTTCTCATGAAGCACATTTTAACTATGAACAACAATATGACTTCAAGATCAACAAAGATTCTAAGTCAAAATTCAACCACCACAAAAACAGAATTCATATCATTTTAACACTTGCAAACCTCATAGAATTTTAGCCAATAAAGCATTTGTGATGGAGCTACAATCCTTACTATGAAATCTGACCAAACATCTTTGTGTATATTTCTTTTGAGATTTGACCAAGTAGAGTGTTGAGGAAAATCCTAAATTTAGTTGGATGAGTCAACATTTTTTTTTTTAACATTTGCAACAAAGTCAAAAGTTGTAATTGTGGTTAGTGGAAAATTATCCGTGGGAGGCGTGGCGAAAAGGCAAAGTTGAATTGACATAAATATATATTACCGATGTCAAAGTTACAACTTTTCACCTCACGTGTTTGTAAAAAAATATCAAAAGTGTTAGAAATATTACTCACGGGTCATGGAGTTGTCATTTCATTGCTGATTGATTCTAGGAAAAAAAAAATTGGTTTCTAGATTTTAGGTTTAATTTTTCATTTAAGTCACGTTTATCAATTCGTAATGAAAATTGATATAGTTGTAATCTAATTCCATTGACAGATCAATTGTAATGGGCCTCAATCACAAATGTAATTAGATTGTTTTTTATTGCATTTACCTAAAATTAAGATTTTTTTTAAAAATTTACTGTTATCGTTATGATTACTGTTATCGTTATGATTACTTTTACCTTTGAGAGCCAAATCGTAACGGTGATGGTAATGGTAACGATAACCGTAAATGTGTCAAAATTCATAGTTTTTGTAACATCCCCAATTTTAAGAAAATTTAAGTTAATTATTTAAAATTATTGAGTTTAAATTTCACTTTCATTTGGAAAATTGGGATTAAATGAAATAATTGAAAAACTTTTATTGGTTAAATTGAATTTAATTGATTAGATATTCGAACTGATTATCTTGAAAATATTGAATTTTGCTTCCCTCTGATTTTGGATTTTAAGACCAACTTAAAAAAAATTAAAAGAGATAATTAATTTCATGTGGTTTTGAATTGATTTAAATATTTGGAAGAATTTAATTTGTATTAAATTGATGGATCTTATGCCCTTTAATTTTGGTTTTTGAAGCCTATAATTTGAAAAGTTAATTATTTATAAATTTAATTGAATCTTTGGAGATTTTGGAGATATTGTGATAAAATATTTTATTTATCTTTTCAAAATTGAAAAAAAAAAAAAGAATTGAGATTTTTTTTTCGAAATTAAATGGGAG
>NC_052359.1:78953540-78961149 GCF_009727055.1 Benincasa hispida
AGAGTGAGTAGGGCGGAAAAGAAGGAAAGGCCAATTACCCAAGTTTGTTCAAGAATAGTGGCGTTGAGTTCTCTGACCCTTTGCCTTAGATTAGGCACCAGATTATTTCTTATTTGCTCGATGGGGGTCAAGGGTTATAAGGGAGTATTAGACTTATCAGGGAGTTTCGGTAGAAGTGTCGCCTTGACGTGGCGGAAGTATCAGTTTCGAGCCTTGATACTCCCCTAACGCCAATAGTGGAGTTTTTTCTATTTTGGACTTGCGTCCCCCCGCGTTGGAAATCGAATGAAGAATGGATAAGGGAAGGCTCGTGGAGGAGAGATGACGTGAGGGGGTGGGGATGCTATATTTCTGGGAGCGGAACATCCAGGCGTGCTGGCGAGTATGGCGCAATACACACGAATTATACTCGCCCTATAGGATAATGAAAGAATCGTTCACGTGGAAGATTAACCTCTTTGCGACTATAATCTGAACAAGGAAGACACTTCGCCAAATTATAAAGATATAGGTTCTATTGACTGTTCATACACAATTATATTATCGAACAATCATGAGGGTCTATCTACAATCAATTAAATCTAACTACGAATGGGCCTTCTAACGGGGATTAGTCCTATTCACAGGTAAGTATAACAATATCAACTTCATAAATTAAGAATAAGTGGTCAACGTAAATTGCCCACTAACTATTTGTTCCAATGTATTTCCCTTTACGGTTATTATGTAATCATCACAATTTTTCAGAGGTCCTCAATTTACGCAATGAAACAATCACGAGTCAGTGTCTCTTATGAACCTAAACTATCCAGTATCTCATCATGCTATCATTCTACATAACATTATCACATTCTAGGGTTAAATAAACTTTGTAGAAATACAAGTTTTTATACCGTTTTTATTAGATTTGCGGAAAGAATGGAGGGTAATCGGTGATCATCCTTTGTGTTGGCAGATCGTGCAACCTAAGTTAAAATAATGCGTTGTTAGAATAATTCCACGCTATTGAGAAGAATGTATTACACGTATCGCTCAATAGCACGTTTACACGCTATTCCCATTGTGGTATTGTGCACAAAACTGGTATACATTGGTTCCAATGTCTTTCGACTCAGTTTGGCAGAATAGCAGTGTGTCACCTGCATTATGTGACATATCGTGGATTGCAAGACCAAGCAGAGAGAGCATAAAGAACATTGCCATTGTATCACCTTTTCGCGCACGTCTGCACGAGAGATTTGATTTAACAAACTAGGTATTCAAACAATGTATCGTATTTTCCCGCACTTGCGCACATGCGGATCGGGTATTAAGATGCATAACATAAGGTGTTACAAAGCTATTCGTCAATCGGACTTCTTCGAAAGGATTACACTTGTACCCAGATCGCTATTTCACTGTTGTACATTCGTCTGAACTCCAATATCATTGAAATAATGAGACGGCAGCGTGCGACGGCACAGTTTCTCTGTACGTTAAGCCTATGGCTATGGACCAAAATCAGGTGCAACTTATTTTCCACGAGCAGGAACTCATTCAGGATGTTTTTCGCCAGTATATTGAGGGGTACCAAAATTGTCATAAGAACTAGCTTCCATCGTAAAATTAAAACGTATAGAGGAGTGTGGTGCTTTTTAAGAGACCATATTAGAGCAAGAGGATCGTATACCAAGCGCGAGAAGCAATAGACGAAAGACCAAGTACGCGGGAACAAATGAGCTAATTGTTACTCTTGGACACACAAAAGGCGATTCATATATACTCATCTCACCCTGAAGATAGAAGCCTCTTATTGCATGAATGAATGTCACTTCTTAACGTGTAGTCACACAATAAGCAAGCCACGAGAAGACGGAGAGTCTATCTATTATCTACCATTTCACTCGCCTATCCCACACAGAGGCCGGCTAAAGTCATCCAAATATCGCAGGCTACCGCGAATATGCGGGGATCATTGACAACGACCATTGTAACACGACCTTGTGTCTCCCGTCCATTGTGTTTTATCTATGTTTCTGAGTGATAATGCTACTTACTTTTTAACTCAGTTTCATAATTACAATTCACACTTCCAATTTACTTCTTATCACAATATAATCGCGTTCTGTGATTTCCTTAGAAGTATATGGTTAAGAATAAGATCATTTGATCCCCCGGAAAATTACGAAATGCCAAATATGCCAATACTGAATTATTCTTCACCATAAACATTCATGCTATCATTTCGTTCACCATGCTTCTAGAGATATGCCCATCATGGGGTAAAGGGGAAAAGGTATAAGAAGCGTAGTAATATGTCTTATACTTTGTTGAATAACCGCTCATGAGATTTAGAATTTCTTTATCTCTTGCAGTCTTAGTCTTATATATCTATAGCTCAATGTTCATAGTTTGCTACCTGTGATGTATGTCTCTATAACTTTGATTCAAAATGTGATAGTGGTTTATAAACCTTACTACTGGCTCTAACGAAAAGAGTCACAGATTGGAATTGATATGCGTTGAACTACACATGCAGTTAGAAGTAATTTATCATCTCATGAGGAATGAAATCAACCTTTAGTCGTTGGCAACCACGTTACCATGTTGTTTCTTCAACATTGTTTTGAATTAATTGTGCGAACAGTCTATTGAAAGCTTAAATATTTATATTTAATTATTGGAATGCAGCCGCACTCATGAAACGCCGTGTAAGCCGACATATATTTCGGCCATAGGAAAAGCGGAACCTTAGTTGCAATCCTCAACACAAGATTGGCGAATCATTGGTCTGATCGTTCTAACTTTACCAATCCCTGCCAATGCACTTCATGCCTATTAAGTAAATCCAAGCCTAATTTTTAGTGTCATCACGGAGCGAGTGTATTGTCTAGTTCACAGTGTTACGTATTGAAATCATCCAGCCTAAGTGCGCATATTCATTAACAGGGTTTTGTACGGATTTTGACTTTGCACATCTTACTGATCGATTAGCCAGCAACTGCCCAATTGTATACTGTGAATTTTGGTTGTAATCCTTTCTATATTTGTATCGTCTAATTCATGGATTCTTCGTCTGCAGGGTATTTCATTCATTAAAATGTTTTGTTACACCACTATGAGCAAATAACTCTGATTTTAGTGCACCGCAAATTTTAACAATTAATCAACCCTGCATTTCTAATTGTCAAGCTTCACTAATGCTACTTTTGATTTATAATTCAGAACTTGTTTAATGCTCTATTTATTACTACGAGCCAACCCTTTGATAAAAATGAGTTATTTACGTCATGAGATGGCTATTGGTTCATTTTTTACTGTTGTTTATCATCGATAAGAAAGAAGGAGCTCATTAATTTAAGGCCATTTTATTGTGTTTTTAGGTTACACCTATATCAATCCGAATGTACATATATTATATATGTTGTCTTACGGGTAAACCGAATATACCATATCATTCAGTAATTTTCGGTATTATATACAGCGCGAGACAATTCTCTCGTGTGTCAGAACCTTTCGATATAGATAACACTCTGAGGCCAACTGTGTGAATTAGAAGATTATACGCTTGTGATTTTCCAGCGTACATAGAAAATCTTAGTGAAGCAACACCAGCGAAAAATAGCATGAGAACATGAAATGAAATATATGGGTTACATAGAATACAATAGCTACGAAACATTGTAAGAGCACATCACCGTGAGCATTTACATCATTTATGAGAATCGTAGTTATCACCACTACTTATGAGTGCTCTAAAAAATGAAAGGCTTTATGTTTCAACAACGTCATCAATACTTGCATTCGGCAAGAAGTAACATGTAATAAAACCGAATATTTAAGTTCATATAAAACTGAGCAATACCATTCAGTGTTTGGCCGTGAGCAGTTACAGTAGCTGAAGCCTAATTCACTTACACTCGAAGGAATTCTTTTAATTTCACCAAGGATATAAGACACAAATCCCGTTACAGTTCAAGATGATTATGCTATCCAACACTAAAATAGGATATTTCTCTGTATATTTGGAGTGCACTACATAAACAACAAGGATAAACGGAGTATGCATAAACGAAGAAATATGACTTTATGTCTTAAATTTCTTATGGATAAGGGACTAGTAGACTAGCAATAATATCATACAAATGTAAAGTGAACAAAAAAATACGAGACGATTCTACCGAAAGACATAATATTCTTTGGTGACTCAAGGTCAAAACGAAACTTTAGATCAAACAGGAACACTCGTCAGCTGAAATTCGAGACTCCACAAAAACTCTCCTTTTAGCAGCCATTTTAAAAAATCCTCAGGAAAGTGGTTAGTGACGAGGGATCTAAATATCATTCAATGATAATACGGAAAATTTATACCAGTCTTCTTTTTATAGTAGTACCCAATAATACATTCAAAAAGGTATAGGGTAAGGACATGTACCTAAGATGACACCACATACAAATGATACATCAGAGATGACTTATCGCAGAAAAAACTCTCACCTTAGCCACAACGAGATCGAATCCTGCGAGCGAAGAATAACACCCGTTGACGTCAATCTAAAGTACTCCAAATCTTGATCTAATTTCAAATAATAAACAGTATTCAGGTACCAAAAGACACAAAGATGATATCACCAAAATTGTAGAAAGTGTTGTGCACAACAGTTGAGTATGTTCCTAAATTCATAACCGAGTGCTCGTACTGAACAGACGAAGACTACTGTATCATTTACCCAAATTTTGTATAGAATAAAACCACGAATGATATCGTTGTGGCTCTTTTCGAAGGATGCTAGTGTGTTCAATGCCTTCTTTATAGGAAAATACGTGTCAAAAAATGTCGTTGAAGATTCAATACTATTACTACTTACACACCAACAAGAGGAAGAGAGTATAAACATAATCGTTCTAACCTGAGAGAAAGTCTATAAATGAGCCGGTAAAAATTGTCACCTCTCAAATTATATTTTTCTTGAGGATATCCTACTGCATAGTTCAAATTATGGAACGAATTATTAGATTTAATGAAAAAAGGTTTAGGGTAGTGACATGAAAAATACTACGTTCTTGATACGTCTCAAAGGGTGTTGATTTCTCAAGATTTCGGACAATATTGGGTTCAGTGTCTGCAGCTGAAGTAAAAAGCTACACTTGTCATACGTGTCGTCTTGCGAGTGCTACAAGCATATAGCGAATATAATGGTGAAGAAACCATGATAGTTTTGATGATGGAAAGGTCTTTATTCAATTTGGGGAGATGAGAGATCGGCATAATTAATTATTGTATCGAGTTGAATTCTCAAATAGCTTTGAGAGAATGTATTGAAGTTGATGGTAGAAATGAAACATGTATATTGGGTTGGCACTACAAGCATGGGAGGAGGGTTTCTGGTCGATAAAGTGAAGAGAGAAAGGGAATTTAGTCTAAGTTTTAATATATTTTCATTTTATGTATACGGATTTACTTCAAGGAACTTTAATTGGGATGCACCAAGTAGCCATTATAGAAAAAAAATATGAGCCTGCTTAAGATCTGTTGTATTGTAAGAAGTTAATGGGATACGAACTAGAATTATCACCGTTAAAATAATTCTATATGTCTCGAACAACTACCAAATTTGAGCCGATCCAACGGTTCAAACTCTAAGAAATCGACAATTTTGTGGAAGCTGTTGCGAAACCGAGTTGCTTTTTCCCCATTTTTTTTTTTTTTTTTTTTTGCCTCTTTATCACATTGTGATCCTTGTTGTTGGTTGTCGGCCACCTATTGATTATTGGACTAAAAGAATGGTTTAATTTTAAGTATTTTGAAGGTTCTAAATCGTCATCCATTGAGTTTTAAAATCTGCTAAAAGGAGATTTTGGAGTCGAAATCCTGCGAGTGTCTGTTGATCAAGTTTCGTTTGGGTAAGTTATTTGGTGATCGTTTTTTTTTTAAATTTGTATGTTTGGGTCCTGGTTCCAAAGACAAAAATTTAGTATTATGTCTGTGTTAGGGGACTCAATTCAGGATTTATTTGGTTGGAGATCATTTGCTTGGATTAATATCTGAATTTGACTTCGAGGTAAGTAATCTTACTACTGGAACTGCTCACGGGCCAAACACTGAATGTATGCTAGTTTAATGCTAAATTTCGTTGATCATGTATTGCCAACAAGTTATGAGGTTGATGACGTATGCACTTTGTGATAATAATAATATGTGATACTACGTTCCAAAATGATGTATGCGGTGATGCTTTGATGCTTTCGTAGTATGCGTTCGTGTAGTGTTCGCGTGTCACAAGTTTTCTTACGCTGGAACCAAGTATAATTCTAACACAAGTTTCTCAGAGTGATCTGAGGTCGAACACGAGGATTGTGGTGATTAATGCAATACTGATGTGATATATGTGACCGTGAAACAAAATAATAATGAATTGGTTTGGAAAGATAAAATGCGATGAAAAGTAAAATGCGGTAAAAAGTAAAGTGCGATAATAAAGTAAAGTGTGATGATAAATAAAGTGTGATAATAAAATGCAGTGATAAGTAAATTGCGGTGATAAAATAGAATGCGGTAACAGATAAATGAATAAACAATTAAGTATACAATTTGAGGGCTGGCTATGAAGATGTGCAAAAGTATCTGATGAATGCGGTGACAAGTCTTGTGAAATGTGTCAAAAAGAGAATGGGTTGAGGGAAAGGACATCGCAAGTTCGCCAATCTTGTTGAGGATGCAACTAAGGTTCCGCTTTCCCTTGGCTTACACCTTTCAATGATCGGCTGCATTCCTATATGTCTATAGTGAAACAGGGATGAACGTGGTGAACGCAAGGTTGTTTCCATCTCTGGAAATACTTCTCGCTTTAGTTAACGCATTCTTCCAACTTTCTTTCGAGAGGCGGAATAACATCTTCACTTCTGCTTCCGGGTTCTTTGTCCTCGCTTTCTCCCTAGATCTTCTGGCTAAGTTGTCTCTTCAGGCCAACCCTCCTCTCTTTAATTGATGAAGCTATTTATAGACATGGTACTTTCGCATCATGGTCCTGCTCTGAAAAGTTGATTTTTCTTGCAAATGCTAGTGGAAACGTCCCCCTGCTCCACATTTATTGTCAGAATCGTACAAAAGAAAAGCTGTACAATTTCAGAGCCTTTGCGAATGTGTCACTTTTACATCTACGATCGATTTGCCGCATGCGGGTAATTGTTGGATCTTTTTCAATTGTCGCATTCGGGTGATAATGCATTTTTCTTCTTTGCCCTCAAGCCGGTTGTCAATGCGGGGACCTGTTCCTGCCAAAACAAAGACTATGGACATTCCATTTTGCCATTTACCAATGGGATAGCGAGTGTTGCTTACGACTTTACCATTTCGCGTTTCTAAGCCAATTTTATATCGGTCGAACACAACTTTTCCCTTTCTTTTTTTCCGCATAATCTAATAAAACGGTTTATTAAATAAACTTGTATTTCTACAAGTTATTCAACTAGCATGAGGATGAAATGATATGGTAGAATGATAGCATGATGAACTGTAGTTAGTATATACGGATGTATGTTCTGCTTGGGATCTAAAGATGTATTTCTTATACATAGATATGAATGCTAGCCATGAGTTATATTAAGTCATGAGGTATGTTATTGGGAG